>NC_134894.1:62295030-62342530 GCF_041734735.1 Babylonia areolata | reverse complement strand
AAATTAGTGTGTGGAGGAGGGGGGTAGAGGAGGTGCAGGGTAATGTTTGTGTGTGTGTGTGTGTGTGTGTGTGAGGGGGGGGGGGGGCGGGGGAGGGGGTGCCGTGGAAGCTGCGATACGTAGCCTAGAAATTACTGTGTGGAGGAGGGGGGTAGAGGAGGTGCAGGGTAATGTGTGTGTGTGTGTGTGTGTGTGTGTTGGGGCTCATGTACGTTTATGTGCATTTGACTGTGCTTTCATGTGTGTCTGTGAAGCTGCATGTTTGGTGCGTGTCTGTTGTGCATGTGTGGGTGAATGTGTGGATGTGTGCCTCCATGTTTTGCATTTATTTGCTTATTTATCATCGTTGTTGTCTTTTTTTTATTTATTTATTTATTTATTATTATTATTGTTACTACTACTACTACTTTTTTATATCATAATTATTATTTATTTATTTATGTACGCTTATAGCTGACTTCATCAAGTTTTTGCGCCTTATACATATTATTAGTAGTGGTACTGGTTGTTTTTTTTTTGTTTGTTTGTTTTTTTCTCTCAAGGCCTGACTAAGCGCGTTGGGTTACGCTGGTGGTCAGGCATCTGCTTGGCAGATGTGGTGTAGCGTATATGGATTTGTCCGAACGCAGTGACGCCTCCTTGAGCTACTGAAAACTGAAACTGAAACTGTCCTGGAGAAGAACACTTGATCAAAGACATGCTCTCACACTCAAACGGGATCTTCTTATAGCAGCGTGCACGTGAAAGGGGAGAGGGATTTGTAACACTAGATTCTTCTTCTTCTGCGTTCGTGGGCTGCATCTCCCACGTTCACTACGGTCTTATGTGCCCTCAAGAGAGAATCCCAAGTTGTAGTCTTTCCCACTGTCAACAGGACTTTCACTGTGGTCAGTGGGTCTTTCCTCATCGTCACTGGACCTTTCTCCTTTCTACTGCTATTGCTACAGCTGCTGCTGACGCTGATTCTGCGACTACTGTTACTACGGCTTGAAACAGTTTTCATTGTGTGTAGAAACAGACAGGTGTGTTCCGGGGTTTGGTCTCAGAAGGGCATACTTGATTAAATTCATTCATTCATTCATTCATTCTTCTTCTTCTTCTTCGTTCGTGGGCTGCAACTCCCACGTTCACTCGTATGTACACGAGTGGGCTTTTACGTCCATGACCGTTTTCACCCCCGCCATGTAGGCAGCCATACCCCGTTTTCGGGGTTTTGCATGCTGGGTATGTTCTTGTTTCCATAACCCACCGAACGCTGACATGGATCACAGGATCTTCTGCTTGCGTATACACACGAAGGGGGTTCAGGTACAAGCAGGTCTTTACATAATGTTGATCTGGGAGATCGGGAAAAAAAAAATCTCCCCCCTTTACCCACCAGGCGCCGTTACCGAGATTCGAACCCGGGACCCTAAGATTGAAAGTCCAACGCTTTAACCACTCGGCTGTATAACATAAAGTGCTGGACTTTCTGATGTGAGGGGCGGGCGGGCTTTGATCTACCGCTGGACAATGAGACAGCCACTGTCCTGAAGAACGAGGCTGGAAGATTCAAACCCTTGGACTGCTAAACCCCCGGTGAAATGGAGTCAGTGTGGCTCCAGTCTCACGTTCAAGAACTACTTTGCGAGCTTTTCGGTCGTGTGGAGGAAGGAGGAGGGTGGCAGAGTGGTCAAGACATTTATCTGTCAATGCTAAGAATCCCTGAGCGTCTGGGTTCGAGTCTCGTCCTCGCCCTTTCGCCCAAGTTTGGCTGGAAAATCAAAGTCAGCTCTGTTTTGTCACAGCGAATGACAGCTTTCATGGCGAACATGCTTGTCAAGGGGTTAAAATAAAGCATCATCTGATAAACTGTCAGTTAGCCACAGACCTGTGACACAAAACATCCTCTGATAATCTCTCAGATAAACCACAGACTCTCTAACACGAAACATCCTCTGATAAACTCTCAGATAAACCACAGACTCTCTAATACAAAACATCCTCTGATAATCTCTCAGATAAACCACAGACTCTCTAACACAAAACATCCTCTGATAAGCTCTCAGATAAACCACAGACTCTCTAACACAAAACATCCTCTGATAAGCTCTCAGATAAACCACAGATCCTCTGACACAAAACATCCTCTGATAAGCTCTCAGATAAACCACAGATCCTCTAACACAAAACATGATCTGATAAACTCTCAGATAAACCACAGACTCTCTAACACGAAACATCCTCTGATAAACTGTCAGATAAACCACAGACTCTCTAACACGAAACATCCTCTGATAATCTCTCAGATAAACCACAGACTCTCTAACACAAAACATCATTTGATAAACTCTCAGATAAACCACAGACCTGTGACACAAAACATCCTCTGATAAACTGTCAGATAAACCACAGACCTGTGACACAAAACATCCTCTGATAAACTGTCAGATAAACCACAGACCTGTGACACAAAACATCCTCTGATAAGCTCTCAGATAAACCACAGACTCTCTAACACAAAACATCCTCTGATAAGCTCTCAGATAAACCACAGACTCTTTAACACAAAACATCCTCTGATAAACTCTCAGATAAACCACAGATCCTATGACACGAAGCATCATTCAGTGCTTACACATGACAAACTGAAAACACCCGAAGGGGAAGGACACACTGAAAGATAGTGCTGAGCAAGTGAGTACCTCTGTATGGCTAAAAAGTGTGTGTGTGTGTGTGTGTGTGTGTGTGTGTGTGACCTGCTTGTTTTGATTTTTTTTTTTTTTTTTTTTTTTGTGGGGGAGTTGCTTTTCCTTTACCCAATTTCACCAACGAAAATACAGCAGGTGCTGGCTTGTAAATAACTATAGAACAATCTCAGCTGAGCAAGGAGAGTGGCGGGGTCAAGGTCGTTCGGTTCCCTCACTCACTGCCAGACTTGCAGCCTGCAGAACACAGCCCTGTCACCGGTCACGTGGCACCAGATCTGTCAGGGAGAGTAATGCCCCCTTGTTTTCCCCCCAGGCCCCGCTGTGTTCGCCTTGTGTCAGAGATGGCTGACATTCATCCGGGCTTTCCCTGCACTATTATCACCTGATCTGGCCAGCACCCCCCCCCCCCCCACATACCTCCCCTCCCCCGTCCTCACCCTTCTCCTCTTCCCTCTCCCCTCCACCTCCTCCTTCTTCTTCTTTCTCCTCCTCCTCTTCCTTCTCCTTCTCTTCTTCTTCCTCCTCCTTCTCCTACCTCCTTCTTCCTCCTCCTTCCCATCCTCTTCCTTCTTCTTTCTCCTCCTCCTCTTCCTTCTCTTCTCCTTCTTCTCTTCTTCTTCCTCCTCCTTCTCCTACCTCCTTCTCCTCCTCCTTCTCCTACCTCCTTCTCCTCCTCCGCCTCTTCCTTCTACCTCCTTCTCATCCTCTTCCTTCTCCTTCTCATCCTCTTCCTCCTCCTTCTCTTCTTCTTCCTCCTCCTTCTCCGCCTCTTCCTTCTTCCTCCTCATCCTTTCTCCTCCTCCTCCTTCCTCCTCCTTCTTCTCTTCCTCCTCCTTCACTTCCTTCTCCTCCTACTCCTCCTTCTCTTCCTCTACATCCTCCTCCTCCCCCCTCCCCTCCTCCTCCCTTCCCTTCCCTATTCACCACACCAAAACCAGCAACTTGTCCAGTTGGGGCAACGACACAGACCAGCACTGGCGGTCCTCGCTTTCAAGAAGCCGTGTGGGGGGGGTGGGGGGGTGGGGGGGTGGTGGTGGTGGTGATGGGGAGGGTAGTCATTCAGCCCCTGTGGGGCTCTGTCAGGGTTAATAACCACACACTGTCCACCCCCATCTGTCTCCCTCACCACCTCTCCTGGGACCGCTGTGGAGGAGTAGGGGAGAGGGAGAGATGAAGAGGGAGAGAGGGGTGGGGTGGGGGTTAGGGGTGGAGGGATGTCTTCATGGGTAGGATGTGTACCTGTACCCCTGTCACACTATGTACCACCATCTTGGTTCACAACGACAGCTGTCATCATCTTTACACCAGCACTACCGTTCGGGGAAAAAAACAAAAAACCAAAAAAACCCATCATCCCTTCGACCATTGTCAGTTTTAATTTCAAGGGGGTTTTAAGCATGCGGGCTGATCCATATACGAAGACCCATTTGTTCTTTAAGTTAAAAAATAAAAACGAAACAAGAAGCGTATGCCTGGCCTCCGTAAAAACCCAACGTGTTGATCAGGCCTTGAAAGCCTGGCCTGATTTTGCATAAACCATTAGCATAAAATAGACTGAAACACATAAAGAAAATAAACAAATCAAAACATCGTGTATTATGGAAATAAAATGAAAGGTATACAGAAAGTACTGACTAATATTTCTTCGTTTGTGTGTTGGTAACGTTGTACAGTCCTATGGGGAAGATTTCCAAACAAAGACTGGGGACTGATATCCTGACCTGTAAGCTCTGTCTTATCTCAGTGAGGTGACAGCCCTTCACTGACATCCTGACCTGTAAGCTCTGTCTTACCTCAGTGAGGTGACAGCCCTTCACTGACATCCTGACCTGTAAGCTCTGTCTTACCTCAGTGAGGTGACAGCCCTTCACTGACATCCTGACCTGTAAGCTCTGTCTTACCTCAGTGAGGTGACAGCCCTTCACTGACATCCTGACTTGTAAGCTCTGTCTGACCTCAGTGAGGTGACAGCCATTCACTGACATCCTGACCTGTAAGCTCTGTCTTTTCTCAGTGAGGTGACAGCCCTTCACTGACATCCTGACCTGTAAGCTCTGTCTTACCTCAGTGAGGTGACAGCCCTTCACTGACATCCTGACTTGTAAGCTCTGTCTGACCTCAGTGAGGTGACAGCCCTTCACTGACATCCTGACCTGTAAGCTCTGTCTTACCTCAGTGAGGTGACAGCCCTTCACTGACATCCTGACCTGAAAGCGGTGTCTTATCTCTTTGAGGTGACACCCCTTCACTGACATCCTGACCTGTAAGCTCTGTCTTACCTCAGTGAGGTGACAGCCCTTCACTGACATCCTGACCTGTAAGCTCTGTCTTACCTCAGTGAGGTGACAGCCCTTCACTGACATCCTGACCTGTAAGCTCTGTCTTACCTCAGTGAGGGGACAGCCCTTCACTGACATCCTGACCTGTAAGCTCTGTCTTACCTCAGTGAGGTGACAGCCCTTCACTGACATCCTGACCTGTAAGCTCTGTCTTACCTCAGTGAGGTGACAGCCCTTCACTGACATCCTGACCTGTAAGCTCTGTCTTACCTCAGTGAGGTGACAGCCCTTCACTGACATCCTGACCTCTGAGCTCTGTCTTATCTCAGTGAGGTGACAGCCCTTCACTGACATCCTGACCTGTAAGCTCTGTCTGACCTCAGTGAGGTGACAGCCCTTCACTGACATCCTGACCTGTAAGCTCTGTCTTACCTCAGTGAGGTGTCAGCATAGCCGCCAGCAGCAGTAAAAGGTTTTTTAAAAAAAAAAAAAAGAGAAAAAAAAGAGGGCATCTTCACTACGAACAGGTGAACTAAACAGAATATGCTTGGAGGAGGTTTTGAACACCTTATGTAAAAGCTCATTACATTTCTTTTTCTTCTTCTTCTCCCTCAACTAACACTAAACTGGTCACCCCTGTTGGCCTATTCCTGATTCGTATATCACTGAATTGGTTATACATACATACGTACGTATATACATACATACATGCACATCGAACTAACACACTCTCATACGAACACAATGCATACACACACACACACACACACACGCGCGCGCGCGCGCGCGCACGCGCATACATACCCATGTACAAACACGCGCACACAGACACAGGGACATATAAACAGGCATACACACAGACACAGACACACACACTCGCACGCACGTAAAATATTCTTACCAATCATTCGAAAAAAAAAATATATATACACACACACCCACAACCGTACCCCCCCCCCTCCCTACCCCATCACATACACACACTCATACACGTACGCACACTCATACACATACATACACACACGCACATACACAGACACACACACAGACACAGACACACACACACACACACACAGAGGTAAACAAACACATTCGCACACACACTCATACATAAACACACACACGCGCACACACATACAGAGAGAGAGAGAGAGAGACAGAGACAGACAGACAGACAGAGAGACAGAGAAAGACACAGAGAGACAGACAGACAGAGAGACAGAGAGAGAGAGAGAGACAGAGACAGAGACAGAGAGAGAGGAGACATTCTGCCAGCCGTCAGAAACTTTTTGTTCAAGAACCACACAGGTTTCAATTTCCCACATCATCCTGAAGCCACAGAGTGTGGGTGCCAGGTTTTATGCAGATCTTCTGATCTTTGACCTCATTCTATGCTGACCTATTTTTTTCTGACCTGATTCTTTTCTAGACGGAAAATGTAGACACACACACACACACACACACACACAAAGAAAAAAAAAAAAAGAAGAAGAGCAAATATGGATGGATGGAAGAAAAGAATAGAGGAAGGAACGAACGAACGAATGAAGAAGGGAAGGATGGACGGAAGGAAGGAAGAGAGGGAATAAGGAAGGAAGGAAGGAAGGGGGGAAGGAACGAACGAACGAATGAAGAAGGGAAGGATGGACGAAAGGAAGGAAGAGAGGGAGGAAGGAACGAATGAAGAAGGGAAGGATGGACGGAAGGAAGGAAGAGAGGGAGGAAGGAAGGAAAGAAGGGAGGGAATAATGAAGGAAGGAAGGAAGGGGGTAGGGGGGGAAGGAAGGAAGAGAGGGGATAACGAAGGAAGGAAGGGAGGAACGAATGAAGAAGGGAAGGATGGATGGAAGGAAGGAAGAGAGGGAATAAGGAAGGAAGGAAGGAAGGGGGGAAGGAACGAACGAACGAATGAAGAAGGGAAGAATGGACGGAAGGAAGGAAGAGAGGGAGGAAGGAAGGAAAGAAGGGAGGGAATAATGAAGGAAGGAAGGAAGGGGGTAGGGGGGGAAGGAAGGAAGAGAGGGGATAACGAAGGAAGGAAGGAAGGGAGGAACGAATGAAGAAGGGAAGGATGGATGGAAGGAAGGAAGGGAGGAAAGAAGGAAATGTGGAAGGAAGGGTGGAAGGAAGGAAAGAAGGAAGGAAGGGCGGAAAGAGAGAAGAAAGAAAGAATAGACAGAAAAAAAAAAGTACGACAAAACATGAAAGAAAAATAACTGCTGAGTCGACACAAACTGTGAATCGTAAAACAATACTCACTTTTGACAAAAGGTGTCCCACCGTTTCAGATCATAGGTCTGTGTCTTCAGCGCAGCTGTTGGGCAGAACCAACTCCACAGAACATACAAAAAAAAACAACAACAAACAAACAAAAAAAACCCACCACACGGAGTCCCACATAACCGTCCTCCTTGGTGCACTCCTCCCAGAGGGTCTCAACATGAGAGAGTGACGTGACCACTGGCATCACCAGCATCCCCCTCCCTCCATCCCTCCTACTTTCTAACCACTAAATTCTCTCTCTCCCCGCCCTCGGCCATCTGAATCTTTACTCACTTTTCTGTTCATCCTGGCTTTCTTTTTATTTTTTTTATTTTTTTATTTTTAGTGATTGATGCTCACAATCTTCTCGAGCTTTTCGTTTTCCTCCACTGTCATTTCCAAAACCAACACAATCCCTAAAGACACAGAACTATAGTCTGAAACGCTGGACACCTTTTATCAAAAACGAGCCTAATTTTACAACCCACAGTTGTGTTATATATATATATATATATATATATATATATATATATATATATATATATATATAATTTTTTTTTTTTTTTTTTTTTTTTTTTTTTTTTTTTACTTTCTCCATTTGAAGGAAAGAAGGATGGATGGAAGAAAGGAAGGAAGGAAGGAAGGCTGGCAGGCAGAATGGAAGGATGCCGACCAGAGTTGTCCCACGGGACCTGGGTGATGAAGGTGAACCAGCGGTTTTCGGAGAACACACGGCATGGACAACGCGTTGAATATCATACCTGTCTCTTTTTTTGTTGTTGTTGTTGTCCGTAACCGCTTTCAAGTGCGTGCGTGCGCTGATGTGCACTCACACATGCGCACACGCACACACAGACACGCATGCGCAAAAAGACACAGGCAGACATCGGCACAGACACAGAGACACACAAAGTCAAGGACGCACAGACACAGAGTGGCAGACAGACACACGCAGACACAGACACACTGAGACACACACACACACACACTGGGTTTACACATTGTATTGTACTGTACTGTACTATATTGTATTGTATTGTATTGTACTGTGCTATATTGTATTGTATTGTATTGTATTAATTTTCGCTAAAACAGATTTCTCTCTGAAATTTCGGGATTCTCTTCCCGGGGAGAGCAAGTTGCCACAGCACAGCGCCACCAGTTTCTTTTTCTGTAATACAGGTGATTTTGTTTAACTTAAATGTGAGTTGTTTATTTTCCCTTTTTTGATGCCGTGGGTTCTTTTACGTGCGCTAAGTGCACACTGAATACGGTAACTCGGACCACAGATGAAGGTTTACATGTGGAGGGGGGCGTGGGGGTGGGTGGGGTGGGGGTGGTGGTGGTGAATCGAACCAGTGGAATTTGGTTTCCTGGTCGGGCCCATTGCCAATAGGCTACGCTCTTTATTGCTTTCTACAGCCAGGGATACCACGAAAAGCGTCCGATAATGCTTGTGAAAATGTGTGTGTGTGTGTCAGTGAGTGAGACAGAGAGAAAGAGAGCACGTGTATGTGTGTGCGTGCGTATATGCTATATGCGTGTGTGTATAAGCATGTGTATATGAGTATATCTGTGCGTGTGTGCGTGCGTATGTGCCATGTGCTATATGCTTTATTGTGAATGTGTGCGAGTGTGAGTGTGTGCGTACGTGCGTGTCCATGCGTGCGTATCTGTGTACATGCGAACGTAGTTACGTATGTGATCCAGTGCCTATCATCATCTGTATTTGCGTCTTTTCTTTCGTTAAACTTTCTGGGCGAACGACCAAACATGCGGAAAACTCATCGGTAGAAAAACATTTTCTTCACGTTTGCACTGGCGTCGTTCCTCTCTCTCTCTACCTCTCTTGCACACACACACACACACGCACTCATCACACACACAAGCCCTTGTTGATAACCTAGCTCAGGTTGGTTTGGATCTTGAGCCAGTTGCAATGCTTGGTTCTAACTTTTTGACAGTTAATTAAACTTGACTAAATGCCTACGTTGACCGAACTACACCATTGGTCAGTTCCATACTACACACAGTTAGTAGCGGGTTACGACCATACTGGGCTCTTCTGTCCGAGCAATGCAACAGGCTGCAGGAGAGGCGACAAACCTGGATGCTGCCAGTGGGAGGACCTACACCTCCAGGTTCCCCCAGCATTCACAATCAGATTTCCTAATGGGTATATGGGACATTTGTCGTGATGTGTGTGTGTGTGTGTGTGAGTGAGAGACAGAGACTGTTACCGACACTTTTAAGCCATCATTGTCAGTACACACTACCATCACTGTCAGCCTTACCTGGTCACCCTGAGACAGGTATTTTACCTTTGTGTGTGTCAGCCTTACCTGGTCATCACACAGGTACTTACCTTTGTGTGTGTCAACCTTACCTGGTCATCCTGACACAGGTACTTTACCTTTGTGTGTCAGGCTTTCCTGGTCATACCTTTGCATCAGCCTTACCTGGTCATCACACAGGTACTTTACCTTTGTGTGTGTCAGACTTACCTGGTCACCCTGACACAGGTACTTTACCTTTGTGTGTCAGCCTTACCTGGTAATCACACAGGTACTTTACCTTTGTATGTGTCAGCCTTACCTGGTCACCCTGACAGGTACTTTACCTTTGTGTGTGTCAGACTTACCTGGTCATCCTGACACAGGTACTTTACCTTTGTGTAGCCTTACCTGGTCATCACACAGGTACTTTACCTTTGTATGTGTCAGCCTTACCTGGTCATCCTGACACAGGTACTTTACCTTTGTGTCAGTCTTACCTGGTCATCCTGACACAGGTACTTTACATTTGTGTGTCAACCTTACCTGGTCATCCTGACAGGTACTTTACCTTTGTGTGTGTGTGTCTTACATGGTCATCTGACACACGTGCTTTACCTTTGTGTGTGTCAGCCTTACCTGTTCATCCTAACTTCCCTGTGGCTGATGCTGTCTGCCAGGTGAGGACCCAGATTAAGAGGATCAGTGGAGGCGATGAAATCAACATCTGGTACATCATCGGCGGCGTCATCGGAGGTCTGCTTCTGCTGGTCATCATCGTTCTGATCGCCTGGAGGGTGGGTGGGGGACCTCACAGCTGTGTTGTGGTGTGCCGTGTCGTACTGTTTTGTATTGTGCCCTGCTGTGCTTTGTTGGTCTGTTGTGCTGTGCTGTGCTGTACTGTACTATGCTGTGTTCGTTTTCGTTTTAGTGCTTAAATGCATCAGTGTTTTTGTTGTTGTTTTTATAAATCGATGTTTACAATGTGCAGTGCAATCCAACGTTTTACATGGAAAGGCGAGCTACTACTACTACGGCGACCACCACCATATCCATTACTACTACTACTGCTGCTACTACTACCACTACTGCAGCAGCTGCTTCTACTACTACTGCTGCCACTGCTGCTACTACTACAACCCGGTATGTGTGTCTCCCAGTGTGGGTTCTTCAAGCGGAAGAACAAGGCCAAGCTGGAGAAGCTCAAACGACAGAGTGGGTTCTACGACAGCAACCGCAGCATGAAGAAAAAGGGGCGAGCATCCAGCTCCGGCAGTGCCCCGGACAAGAGTAACTCCCCTTACACCAGCCGTGCCGTACCATCGAAGGGGGCGGGGATGGGGGAATGGGTTGTCGCCATGTACAGTACAGTCACACACACACACTCCACATACATATTTATATATAAATATATATATATATGTATATATATATATTTGGCTGCTGGCTCTGCGCCACGACGACGGGTGCTAGAGTTCTAAGACAACTGTCAGCTGAAATAAGAAAATACAAACAAAAAAATGATACAAAAACTCTCCACATGCACTGTCCATCCACAAAATTTATTATTTTTGAATTATCTTCAAGTTTTCGCCCCATGGGTTTCTTTGGGAATATTTAAAAGGGAAAGATATATAACAAAAGCTGTTTGAGAGAAGAAAAAAAAAGATGTGCATACATTTCTTGTTTTGTTGCACAATCTGCAACCATTACTTCATCGTTTTGTAAGCAAGTGAGTGAATGAACTTGTGTGATATTCTTCCGGAGATATTCCCAGTAAGCCTGAAATCAATTGATCAATCAGGTTTCAACGAACCTTCCTGTTTTGGTAGCTTGAAGATGACATTCACCAAATGTGTGTTGGAGTGATTTGTTTGCCTTGGAAGGTTTAAAGGTAGATTTAAAGGAATTTCACAGTTTCAGTATTTGAAGATGACATTCACTACAGAGGTGTTGGAATGATTTATCTGTCTTTGGAGATGAAAGAAAGAAAAATGAAAGAGAAAGAAAAGGAAAAACAAAACAAAGGAAAGGGATAATGTTTGTCTTTGTACACGTAACTATTTGCAAAACAACTTCTTCTGTTTGAACACTCATGGGTGACAACTTTCACTGATTTTTTTTCTTTTTTGGTTTTGACCTGAAGACTTTTTCTTTAATCCCTTTTATTATCCAGTGGTATTTGATTCCACTGGAATCTTGAATTATCAAAGCATGTTTCATCAACTGAAATATATAGGAACTGTATCCTATCAATTTGTCCATGTGTTACTCATTTAGGTTTAATGCTGTCCATTAAAGTAAATACCTTAGAATCAGTTCAGTGTCATCCTTCAAGTGAACCTTGGGTTCCAATGGGACATTGTAAACCTTTGGGAATTATGTGTTGTCATTTAAAAAAACCACCACCACCACCCACCCAATAAACATGCTTTGTAAACCTTTAGTAATTGTGTTATTTCAACACACATAAAGTAAAACATAGTTTGTAAAACGTTAGGAACTGTGTTGTTATTTCAATACACTTAAACATAGTTTGTAAACCTTTAGGAACTGTGTTATTTCAACACACATAAACAGTTTGTAAACCTTTAGGAACTGTGCTGTTATTTCAATACACTTAAACATAGTTTGTAAACCTTTAGGAACTCTGTATGTGTGTGTTTACTGAGCTTAAAACGTGACAATTGGTTATAATGAATGTGCAATATGTAGGAAGAATAATGTGCAATATGCAGGATGAATGTACAATGGAATATGTCTAATGCTAACGTCCATATTCTAAATATATTTCTGTTTAATAATTACGATGTAATAATTAACTGCAATGTTTTTAAAAGCGAATATGTGAAATGCTTTTATTTGAGAACATATGTTTATTACTCTTGTTTAATCAAGTTGTCCGCGTGTGTGCTGATTATCTGGTTTTCCGCAATTCATCTTTATTCTTATCTATTATAATCAATGTGCAGTATAGTAGGCTATGTTTATAATTATATTCAAATAATGTTTCTTAATTCTTTCTGTTTTTACATTAAGAATACTGGTTATTACCTGCAGTGTGTGAATGTATGTATGAAACGATGTATGTGATATTTTTTACATTTGTATCTTCGTAATATTTGTAGGGGCTGTTGTTGGCTTTTACAGTTATTGTCCCCATGTTGTTTACTTGTCTATGTTGTGAGAATGCACCTGACCAAATTTCTCCAGTTGGAGATAATAAAGTTATTCTTATCTTATCTTATCTGTGTTGTTATTTCAACACACAAAAAACATAGTTTGTAAACCTTTAAAAACTGTTATTTCAACACACAAAAAACATGGTTTGTAAACTCAGTTTAGGAATTGTGTTGTTATTTCAACACAAAAAACAGTTTGTAAACATTTGGAAATTCTGTGTTATCATTCCTCAAAAACACAGTCTGTAAATCTTTGTGAATTCTGTGTCATCACTTCTAAGAAACAAAGGTTTGTGCAAACCTTTAGGAATTGTGTTATTTCAACACACATAGTTTGTAAACCTTTAGGAACTGTGTTGTTATTTCAACACACAAAAAACATGGTTTGTAAACCTTTAGGAACTGTGTTGTTATTCGAACACACAAAAAACATGGTTTGTAAACCTTTAGGAACTGTGTTATTTCAACACACATAGTTTGTAAACCTTTAGGAACTGTGTTGTTATTTCAACACACAAAAAACATGGTTTGTAAACCTTTAGGAACTGTGTTATTTCAACACACATAGTTTGTAAACCTTTAGGAACTGTGTTGTTATTTGAACACACAAAAAACATGGTTTGTAAACCTTTAGGAACTGTGTTGTTATTTCAACACACAAAAAACATGGTTTGTAAACCTTTAGGAACTGTGTTGTTATTCGAACACACAAAAAACATGGTTTGTAAACCTTTAGGAACTGTGTTGTTATTTGAACACACAAAAAACATGGTTTGTAAACCTTTAGGCACTGTGTTGTTATTTCAACACACAAAAAACATGGTTTGTAAACCTTTAGGCACTGTGTTGTTATTTCAACACACAAAAAACATGGTTTGTAAACCTTTAGGCACTGTGTTGTTATTTCAACACACAAAAAAACATGGTTTGTAAACCCAGTTTAGGAATTGTGTTATTTCGACACACAAAAAACACAGTTTGTAAACATTTGGAAATTCTGTGTTATCATTCCTCAAAAACAGTCTGTAAATCTTTGTGAATTCTGTGTCATCACTTCTAAGAAACAAAGGTTTGTAAGCATTTGTGATTTCTGTGTTATCACTTCCACCAAAAAATGTTTGTTAGCATTATGGAATTGTGTGTTGCCATTCCCTTCCTTGGCAACAAGACCAACATGTTTCTCAGTTCATGTGGATACAGTTTGCACACCATGGATTTGCTCACAGGCTGGTAAATATGTCTAATTTTTTTTATCGTGACAGTGATCATTTCATGCCAGCCCCGTCTCTCCCCACGCCCCTCCTTTTTTTTTTTTTCAACAGCTCAATTACTGACAGTATACTGAAGTCTTCAGTTAATTGTTACTGACAGTGGTACCATGTCTATTAACCCTTTCACCCCTGATTATTGAATAAATGCAGTGCACTGGTTGGAACTGCCTGTTCAACAGCCGATTCGAAACGTTCATTGCCTAGCAAATGCACATTCAATTTATCCTGTTCATTTGTTTGATGTAGTGATGATAGCACAGATCTACACTCGCTCAGCAGAACCACAATCAGGAATGCCGCGTTGGAAAACATGATCAGAATGCATTGCATGACGAGCATCTGATGCTCTTTAAATCAAACATTAAATCCAAAGTAAAAAATACCAATCGGTCAATGGCAATGGGCACTGCCAGTGCTAAAAGGGTTAAGCGATTCAAGCTCTAATCATCGTGTATGAAGCGATTCAGTCGTTGATCACTGTGTCTTTAGCAATTCAAGCATTACTCATTGTGTATGAAACGATTCAAGTGCTAATAATTGTGTACTGAACGTTTCAAATGCCAGTCATTGTGTGTTAAGCGGTTCAAGCACTAATCATTGTGTATTACGTGATTCAAGCACTAATCGTGTGTTAAGCGACTGAAGCGCTAATCATTGTGTGTTCATCATAATGCTTGTCACAGTTCAGATGACGCAATGCCGTCTCTTTCAGCGTGACGACTGGCAATAAAGCAACTTCTTTAACTGTTGACCTGTGTGCCATTGTGTTGATTCTAAATTTGCTGACTTGAAGGAACTGAATGTGGAGATTTGATGAAGCAAAAGAACGAGATCATTCCAAGCGTTAAGGTCCAGAGACAGAAACTGTCTCTGTGGGTTGTGTGAATCTGGGAACGTGGAAACAGAAAGGACCAGATTGTAGACAGCGAGATGGAGTGTAGAGGTGAAGGCAGCTACAAGATAGGAAGAGAGTTGTTCAGACTATTTTTCGAACGAAACACGGTTTCCACCAAAACAAAAACGCTGTGTTGAGAAGAGGTAGAAGAAAGGGAAGTCACTCTGCTTTCAGGGCACTGCCAGCAGCAGAACGGGACGCCACTTGGCTTCTTCTCGTGCCGCCTGTGTTGTCCTGGTAGAATCCACTCTGTCGCTTCAGCCTCTCCAGCCTGACCTTGTCCTTCCGTTTGAAGAAGCCAGCCTGCACACAGCAGTCACACAGCTGAACAGTCAGGACATTGAAGCCTGCACACAGCAGTCACACAGCTGAACAGTCAGGACATTGAAGCCTGCACACAGCAGTCACACAGCTGAACAGTCAGGACATTGAAGCCTGCACACAGCAGTCACACAGCTGAACAGTCAGGACATTGAAGCCTGCACACAGCAGTCACACAGCTGAACAGTCAGGACATTGAAGCCTGCACACAGACAGTTGAACAGTTAGGACATTGAAGCCTGCACACAGACAGTTGAACAGTTAGGACATTGAAGCCTGCACACAGACAGTTGAACAGTTAGGACATTGAAGCCTGCACACAGCACAGTTAGACAGCTGAACAGTCTGGACATTGAAGCCTGCACACAGACAGTTGAACAGTTAGGACATTGAAGCCTGCACACAGAC
This sequence comes from Babylonia areolata, assembly GCF_041734735.1. Classification (NCBI taxonomy): domain Eukaryota; kingdom Metazoa; phylum Mollusca; class Gastropoda; order Neogastropoda; family Buccinidae; genus Babylonia; species Babylonia areolata. Next base: position 62,326,949 of record NC_134894.1, on the reverse strand, counting down.
AGTTGAACAGTTAGGACATTGAAGCCTGCACACAGCACAGTTAGACAGCTGAACAGTCTGGACATTGAAGCCTGCACACAGACAGTTGAACAGTTAGGACATTGAAGCCTGCACACAGACAGTTGAACAGTTAGGACACTGAAGCCTGCACACAGTTAGACAGTTGAACGGTCAGGACATTGAAGCCTGCACACAACACAGACAGACAGCTGAACAGTCAGGACACTGAAGCCTGCACACAGTTAGACAGTTGAACGGTCAGGACATTGAAGCCTGCACACAGCACAGACAGACAGCTGAACAGTCAGGACATTGAAGCCTGCACACAGTTAGACAGTTGAACGGTCAGGACATTGAAGCCTGCACACAGCACAGTTAGACAGCTGAACGGTCAGGACATTGAAGCCTGCACACAGCACAGTCAGACAGCTGAACAGTCAGGACATTGAAGCCTGCACACAGCACAGTCAGACAGCTGAACAGTCAGGACATTGAAGCCTGCACACAGCACAGTTAGACAGCTGAACGGTCAGGACATTGAAGCCTGCACACAGCACAGTTAGACAGCTGAACGGTCAGGACATTGAAGCCTGCACACAGCACAGTCAGACAGCTGAACAGTCAGGACATTGAAGCCTGCACACAGCACAGTCAGACAGCTTAACAGTCCGGGCACTGAAGCCTGCACACAACACATACAGTCGATCCTTCCGTCATCTTGGCCAATGTTTGGACAATAGTGTACAGCCCATTCTTTCTGTGTGTGTGTGTGTGTGTGTGTGTGTGTGTAAATCACTCCTCTATCTGTCATACCACACCACACCTGTGCACCCCCACCCTTATCCCGCACATCTGCCCGTCTCCCTGTAGGTACTTGTGCACACTTTGAAGTAGATGCAGATGAAAGGCGATGAACAGACTGGAAGAACGGCCCGTGCCTGAAGCCTAAACCTTGTAGTGGGTGAACATAAAGGGCACTGAGCAGACTGTGCTCTCCCTCTCTCTCTGTGTCTGACCCCTCACCCCACCCCTACACCTGTCACACCCCATCTCTGTGCCCTACCATTCTGTCTCCCTCCACCTCCGTGTATTTTGTGAATTCTTTGCAGTGGATGAAGATAAAAAAGCAAGGAACAGACTGGAAGAATAGGCCATGCCTGAAATCTGGATCACTGAGATCACCCACCCTCCAGGCGATCAGAACGATGATGACCAGCAGCAGCACTCCTCCGATGACACCACCGATGATGTACCAGATGTTGATCTCGTCGCCTCCACTGATCCTCTTCAGCTGGGTCCTCACCTGGCAGACAGAGACAGAGAATGAAGGGCTTTCACTGAACAAGGGTAACAATGTCAGCACACAAACAATGACTTTCATTTACCAAGGGTAACAATGTCAGCACACAAACAATGACTTTCATTTACCAAGGGTAACACAGTCATTACAAAATCAATGACTTTCATTTACCAAGGGTAACACAGTCATTACAAAATCAATGACTTTCTTTTAACAAGGGTAACAGTCAGTACACAATCAATGACTTTTATTTACCAAGGGTAACAGTCATCACACAATCAATGACTACCAATTACCATGGTTAACAGAGTGAGTACACACTCAATGACTTCCATTTACCAAGGGTAACAGTGATGAATGACTATCATTTACCAAGGGTAACAGAGTGATGAATGACTTCCATTTACCAAGGGTAACAGAGTGATGAATGACTTCCATTTACCAAGGGTAACAGAGTGATGAATGACTTCCATTTACCAAGGGTAACAGAGTGATGAATGACTATCATTTACCAAGGGTAACAGAGTGATGAATGACTATCATTTACCAAGGGTAACAGTGATGAATGACTATCATTTACCAAGGGTAACAGAATGATGAATGACTATCATTTACCACGAATAACAGTTCACACAAATTTTTTTCATATGGCGTTCCAAAGATGAGGGGGAAAATTACTGTAAACTATAGATGATGAATCAAAGAAGCAAACAGTAAACCAAGAAAGAAAAGAAATGACTATGTATCAAATCAGTTTATAAACATTACTGATTAATGGTACATGAATAAACGTCTACACCAGGTAAAAGGTGAAGGAGAGAGAGGGAATGAAAGGGGTAGAAAGAGAGGGAGAGGATGAGACAAGACAGAGACAGACAGACAGAATCAGAGAAAGACAGAGAGAGACAGGGAGGGAGAAATGAAGACAGAGGAAGAGAGACACGTCAGAGTATGCTCACATACACAAATCATTCCCCGCCCCCCGCTGTAGTAATTGTGGGACATGGCCTACCATCACACACAGAAACCATGAAAACCATGACAGTCAGTCCACTTCCCAGCCACAATGTAACCAAACAATCAACTGTTCACACACTCACTCAGTGACTGATTAAACGACTCAACTGAATCATATATAAATAAACATGCGCATATACACAGACACACACACGCATACGCACACAAAAAGGAAAGAAAAAAAGAAAAAGAAAAGCAAAGTGGGAATATGTGAATCGGAATGGGTGTGTGCACCATATGAGAGTGACAAGCATTCTCATGAAAAAGACATGTGTGGTTACCCCCGATAGTTGTCTGCACACTAGGTAGCAAAAGCAAGCAGCAACTGTTTGAATACTGTGTCTTGGTCCTATCAACCCTGACAGTACTTACTGTCTTGGTTAATAGAAAAGAAGAAGAAGAAATGTTAACAGAAAAGAAGATAACAGAAAAGAAGAAGAAATGTTAACAGAATGTTAACAGAAAAGAAGAAGAAATGATCTATTTCCAACCTTCCGTATTCTGCGCTCTGACCATGGATAGAAGAGCGGGAAGTCGCGTGGTTCCTCCACTGATGACGTCGTCACGAACAGCAGGGTGGAGACATTCTGAAACATCACCCACTGTCAGCTGTTGGTACTTCATCATCAGACATAGCTGGTGATTGTTGTAGCTGTTATTATCACTGTCAGCTGTTGGTACTTCATCATCAGACATAGCTGGTGATTGTTGTAGCTGTTATTATCACTGTCAGCTGTTGGTACTTCATCATCAGACATAGCTGGTGATTGTTGTAGCTGTTATTATCACTGTCAGCTGTTGGTACTTCATCATCAGACATAGCTGGTGATTGTTGTAGCTGTTATCATCACTGTCAGCTGTTGGTACTTTGTCATCAGACATGGCTGTAGATTGATGTTGTTATAGTTGTTGTTGCTATTACTACTACTACTACTATGGTCATGATGATGATGATGATGATGCCTATCTTCAATCAGAGACTAAACTGTGCATGTGTTCTTGTGTGTGTGTGTGTGTGTGTGTGTGTGTGTAGTGGAAGGGATGTACACACTGACGCATGCATCACTTACCCCAGAAAAGACGATGGAGGATCTGTGGAGAGTGATCTTGACATTGACCTCTGCCCTCTGGTTGGCCTGCAAGGTCGTCAGGGGGCACTTGTACGTTCGGCACTGGTAGCTGTCACAGTCCTGTGACATGACACACACTGACTGACAATCATTTAAGATTAACGTTTTGTTATACTGACATTTTAACAATCATTTAAATTGATATTGCCTGAGCAACACAAAGAGAATCAAATCTAAGAAACTAATGATATGAATACAATTATAAAAAAAAAGAAACATATTTAACAAATCAATTTACCAAACATCAATATCATTAGTATCTCAAACTATGTTTTAACACATACACATACTCACAGACGCGTATCCACCACCCACCCCCTACATACATCCATGCCTGCACACATCCCACCCACCTCAACCCGCTTTCCAAAGTACACTTGTTTAGTCACATCCTAATCCCTTTCCCCCACTCCAAAGACATGAAAGTATTCACACCCACGTGAACAATCTCTCTCTCTATCCTACAGAGAGGAGAGAGAGAGAGAGAGAGACAGAGAGAGAGAGACAGAGACAAAGAGATGGGAGAGAGAGAGAGGGAGAGAGAGAGAGAGCAAAAGACAGAGAGGGAGAGAGAGAAAGAGAGAGAGAGAGAGAAAAGAGCATGACTGCGTGCAGTATGCACATGTGTGTTAGTGTTTCAGCATGTATGCTTGAGGGGAAAAACACGACAGTCCCAAACTCCCAACCTCACCATGCGTTTCAGACGACTCTCATCCACAGTGGTGGCGGTGGTGGTGGAGAGGGAGGGTCCCTCAGCATCCTCAGAGTGACGACGTCTCCGACGTTTGGAGGGCACGTCATCCCAGCCACCAAAAGGGTCTGGGGAGGTGGTAGGGGAGGTGTTGGGAGTGGTGGTAGGCGTGGTGGCTGTCATGTGGTCTGTCACATATCCTTGGCTGTGGGGGATGTGGAGGCAATGTCTGGCCCCTCTCCCTTCTCCCTGTTGGATCTGGCAAAAAAAAAAAAAAAAAAAAGGCCAGCTTTGTCAACCATGTTCGTGTGGCAACAGATAATTGTGCCTGGTGAGTAGAGGATGTCGCCAGCAAAAACACAACTATCACAATCATCGTCGTTGTCGTCGTCATCATCGTCATGACCATCATCATCACCACACCACCACCATCTCTACGATCATCATCATCATCACCACCACCACCACCCCCACCACCTTACCGTGACGTTGGCGGAGTGTAGGATGTCGCTGGCGGTGGAGTCGAGGAAGGGGAGGGTGAGGAGGAGGGCGGTGGGGGGCAGGAAGCTGGGACCTCTGTTGGTGACCAGCAGTTTGTGGGTCAGGCTGACGTCAGCTTGGTCAGAGTCTGCCACGTGCGTCACACTGGGGGTGGAGGACCTGGGGGTGGAAAGACGTGAAAGTGACTTCTCCTGATACTGCTGCTGCTGCTAAAATGGCTATGACACTGTGGCCTCTGATATGTTCCTACCACCACCACCACCACTACCCCAACCACCACCACCGCTACCACTACCACCACCCCAACCACCACCACCGCTACCACTACCACCACCACCACTGACCCATCCAGACGCACGTCCGCCACGATGGCTGTCTGAGACTCCAGGCTGAGGACGTTGTCCGCCATGTTGCTCTCTGGGTTCTCTGCGGGGTCAGAGGGCGTGACCTTGACCTGGAAGGTGACCCAGTGGTTTTGCGGCTCCAGGGGCAGGGAGTCAGCCAGGAACTTGAGGCGGACCTGCACGGCCTCGCTGTTCCCCAGAGGGGCCCAGCCCTGGCAGTGGAGGAGCGAGTCATGGCGGGCTTCACAGAGCAGGGTGGTGTTGCCCGTCGCTGTCCAGTAGTCCATGGGTCCGGTCAGATTGACGCTCAGCATCATGCCGAAAGACGTCTCCCCGCGGTTCAGCACGTTCAACACCAACTCCACCTGACAGACAGACAGAGAGATAGGGGGAGAGAAAGAGAGGGAGAGAGGAAGGGAGAAAGAGAGAGTGAGAGGGAGTGAGACAGATTCAGAGAGAGAGGGATGGATGAGAGAGAGAGAGAGAGAGAGAGAGAGAGAGAGAGAGAGAGAGGCATATTCACACTGGCCATAGCCCCTTAGAAGGGACTGAATACAGTGGATTGCTTAAATCACACATTCACATCAGTCTTCGTAATGTGACAAAAGTAAATAACAAAATATACAGACGACAAAGAAGATAATCAAAAACTACACCTTTGCTATGTCCTACTAACGATGGGACAGAACAAAACGTCACACATATACCTGCTTGGTGTCATTAATGATGTGAAATGGATAGCTGACGTCACTCCGTGGCACGTACTCTACGTGGCCCTTCAGAACGAGGTCAGCCTTACACCGCCTGTCGTGGCCACAGCGGTTCTTGAGACGGAGCTGCAGGTAATTACAGGAGGTGATCAATCAGATAACTGACCTTCACAGGTGCTAATTAATCAGATAACTGACCTTCACAGGTGCTAATTAATCATATAACTGGAACTACCCAATCAGATAATAAACTTTCACAGGAACTAACAAAACATAATTATGATCAGAACATGATCTCATTGATCAGTAATTGTTATAGGAGGTCAAATATCAAATGATCGTTCCAGAAACTCAATAATCTAACAACTGATCCTCACAGGACAGATCAGATGATTGCTTCAAGAGTGAATTAGTCAGAAAACTGATGGTTACATGAACAAACCAGTAGGATGGTTCCACATGGAGTGATGGCCTAGAGGTAACGCATCCGCCTAGGAAGCGAGAGAATCCGAGCGCGCTGGTTCGAATCACGGCTCAGCCGCCAATATTTTCTCCCCCTCCTCTAGACCTTGAGTGGTGGTCTGGACGGTAGTCATTCAGATGAGACGATAAACCGAGGTCCCGTGTGCAGGAAGCACTCAGCGTACGTAAAAGAACCCACAGCTACAAAAGGGTTGTTCCTGGCAAAATTCTGCAGAAAAATCCACTTCGACAGAAAAAACAAATAAAACTGCACGCAGGAAAAAATACAAAAAAAAAAGGGTGGCGCTGTAGTGTAGCGACGCGCTCTCCCTAAGGTGAGCAGCCCGAATTTCACACAGAAAAATCTGCTGTGATAATAAGAAATACAAATACAAATGATCTAATCTGTCAGATATCCCTTTCATGAGTTTCTTCCCCCGATGATTGTGACAGGTGACATATTATCATATGATCGTTATCATATACCAAATACACCTATCAGAAAGCCTTAAGCAATATATCATATCGCACCATATCCTATTTTAATGCAGCTGTCAGAAATCCATACCACAGTGTATTGTATCACCAAATACACCTATCAGAAAGCCTTAAGCAATATATCATATCGCGCCATATACTATCACTTAATGCAGCTGTCAGAAAACCCTATCATACTGTATCTTATCACCAAGCACACCTGTCAGAAAGCTTTTACTAACCAAGGGTAACGTATTGTATCTTATCACTAATGTCAGAAATCATTCATCAATGTACTGTACCATACTATCGTAATACAGCTGTCAGAAATCATTCACCAGTTTACCACAACTCAAGGTATTGTATCTTATCACCCAACAAAGCTGTCAGAAAACCTTCATCAATGTGTTGTGTCATACTGTCAAAAAACTGTTACCAATGTACCTTATCGTACTGTTGTCACCTAATACAGCTTTCAGGAAAACAACTTCTCCAATGTATTGTGTCACAGTGTTCTATTATCACCTTACAGATGTCAGAAAACCTTCATCAATGTACCATATCACATAGTAGTTCATTAACTAATACAGCTGTCAGAAAACCTTTACAAATGTACAGTGTCGTATTACTCTCTCCAATCAGCTAATACAGCTGTCAGAAAACCTTTACAAATGTACAGTGTCGTATTACTCTCTCCAATCAGCTAATACAGCTGTCAGAAAACCTTTACAAATGTACAGTGTCGTATTACTCTCTCCAATCAGCTAACACAGCTGTCAGAAAAACATTCACCATTGTACCATATCACACCGTATCTTATCAACTAAAACAGCTGTCAGAAAACCTTCTCCAAAGTACCGTACCATAATGTATCTTTTCACATCACAGCTGTAAGAAAACATTTGACAATGTGCCGTATATTACTGTTATCAAAAAGCTGAAGGAAAACGGTCACCAATGAATGGTAAAATAATCAATAGACCAAGCACACAGCTGTCAGAAAGCCTTCACCACTGTACAGTAGAACTGTTTACAGACCATGCACACAGCTGTCAGAAAGCCCAAGTTCTAACCTGGTGTGTGACAGAGTCTGGCATGGACTGGTTCAGCATGGGAGCGACGCCAGGAAAAGCCGTGGTGTTGAGACTGAAGCGGGCCTCCAGCTGCACCGGTTTGAAGGGGTTGTGGTTGATCTTGTCCTGCCACACACAGACCCCACAGTGGTCACAATCAGGGGGGTGGGTCATAGGTTCGATTCCTTCTTCCCCTCCTCTACACTTTGTGTGGACATTGCACACGTAAAGGAACTCTGCATCGGGGGAGGTATCCCTGGTGAACTTCTGTGGGAAGTCCCAGTTTGATATGTAAATGAAAAATTGCACAGGGAAATATGCATTTAATAGAGTACAACAGAGTCCAAAAACAACAGTGGTGATGTGTAACATCATGTTGATGACGATTACAAAATGGAGGCATACTTCTCTTAAGATGACCACACGAGTACGACTGTCATGTCCGCTCTAAGAGAGGTGGACAAGGAACCCCACACTTTACCCAGATATAACACCCAGACAACACAACACACAGACTTTGAGAAATAAAAGTTCAACATACATATATCATTATATTTACTCAATATATCATTATATTAAGTAACTAAAATATAAAGACACTTGATACATATCAAATTTAACAACTAAACAAACAACAAAGAATAATACTAATGCTAAAACAGTCCACACAATGTTTCAGTATTATGAATCCTTTATTCAGCTGATGACTCCTGGATTTACGTCGTTTTCAGTTCAGAAGTGAAGATGTTCACAAGGCACATGTCATGTACCAGGTAACAAACACGGTAGTCCGACGTGAACAACATCTGAAGTAAAGAACATAAAGGGTCAAATTAACCAGTCCACTCCAAAGCTCAACAGCCATTATGTGATCCAGAGCACGAACCACATCCACCAGCTGAAACATTCCACGCCAAAGACAAGCACCTCAACAACCAAGCACGAACCACATCCACCAGCTGAAACATTCCACGCCAAAGACAAGCACCTCAACAACCAAGCATGAACCACATCCACCAGTCGAAATGTTCCACGCGAAAGACAAGTACCTCAACAACCAAGCATGAACCACATCCACCAGCTGAAACGTTCCACGCCAAAGACAAGCACCTCAACGACCAAGCACGAACCACATCCACCAGTCGAAATGTTCCAAGCGAAAGACAAGCACCTCAACGACCAAGCATGAAACACATCCACCAGTTGAAACATTTCACGCAAAAGACAAGTACCTCAACAACTAAGCACGAACCACATCCACCAGTCGAAATGTTCCAAGCGAAAGACAAGCACCTCAACGACCAAGCATGAAACACATCCACCAGTTGAAACATTTCACGCAAAAGACAAGCACCTCAACGACCAAGCACGAACCACATCACCAGTCGATATGTTCCACGCAAAAGACAAGCACCTCAACGACCAAGCACGAACCACATCACCAGTCGAAATGTTCCACGCGAAAGACAAGCACCTCAACGACCAAGCACGAACCACATCCACCAGTCGAAATGTTCCACGCGAAAGACAAGCACCTCAACGACCAAGCACGAACCACATCCACCAGTTGAAACAAGGATCTCGATAACCAGCTGCTCGACAAAACAGATGTGTACACTGTCCATCACTCCATGACAGATGACCCGTCCGAAAACAGCCCACGCGATCATCACAGTCGGCAAAAAAACAAAACACTATGACGACCAGGAAGCAACAACGAACTCCTCCGCTGTGTTCAAGTTGGTTTCAGTTCAAAGGAGAAGATGTTCACAAGGCACATAGCTTGCGTCAAGCAACAAACAGGGTAGTCAGACGTGAACATCATCCACAGGAAATAACCTTGAAAAAAAACCCTGACTAGAGAGGATCATATGCACAACGTCCGTAGATTCGCTGTGACTGGAACTCCACAAAAGTCTGTTCTCCACTATGACCAAAGCAGATGAAGGTGTTTCGATCACTCACCCATGATACACAGAATAAACACAACACTGTGCGGCACTACACACACAGTCCATGCCATCCCTGCTCCCACTCTCCCAGTTCAGTTGGCCCTCCTCCCTTCCCAAATGACACGTCACACACCCCAAAAGGAAACGTCACACACAAAACTGCGTCACCCAAAACATTGTAAAACACTACTGTAGCATGTTATGTGAAGCCCCTTCAAATGTTTAATCAAGGATGAAGAATGAGAACGTCATGAGTTGTGACAATGACACACACAAAAGTAAAGTACCTGTGTCAGGATGACCAGGTAAGGCTGACACACACACAGGTAAAGTACCTGTGTGATGACCAGGTAAGACTGACACAAAGGTAAAGTACCTGTGTCAGGATGACCAGGTAAGGCTGACACACACACAGGTAAAGTACCTGTGTGATGACCAGGTAAGACTGACACAAACACAGGTAAAGTACCTGTGTCAGGATAACCAGGTAAGGCTGACACACACACACACACAAAGGTAAAGTACCTGTGTGATGACCAGGTAAGGCTGACACAAAGGTAAAGTACCTGTGTCAGGATGACCACGTAAGGCTGACACACACAAAGGTAAAGAACCTGTGTCATGATGACCAGGTAAGGCTGACACACACACAGGTAAAGTACCTGTGTGATGACCAGGTAAGAGGGACACAAAGGTAAAGTACCTGTGTCAGGATAACCAGGTAAGGCTGACACACACAAAGGTAAAGTACCTGTGTCAGGATGACCAGGTAAGGCTGACACACATACAGGTAAAGTACCTGTGTGATGACCAGGTAAGACTGATACAAACAAAGGTAAAGTACCTGTGTGATGACCAGGTAAGGCTGACACACACAAAGGTAAAGTACCTGTGTGATGACCAGGTAAGACTGACACAAAGGTAAAGTACCTGTGTCAGGATGACCAGGTAAGGCTAACACACACAAAGGTAAAGTACCTGTGTCAGGATGACCAGGTAAGGAAGACACAAAGGTAAAGTACCTGTGTGCTGACCAGGTAAGGCTGACACACACAAAGGTAAAGTACCTGTGTGCTGACCAGGTAAGGCTGACACACAAAGGTAAAGTACCTGTGTCAGGATGACCAGATAAGGCTGACACACACAAAGGTAAAGTACCTGTGTCAGGATGACCAGGTAAGGAAGACACAAAGGTAAAGTACCTGTGTGCTGACCAGGTAAGGCTGACACACACAAAGGTAAAGTACCTGTGTGCTGACCAGGTAAGGCTGACACACATACAGGTAAAGTACCTGTGTGATGACCAGGTAAGACTGATACAAAGGTAAAGTACCTGTGTGATGACCAGGTAAGGCTGACACACACAAAGGTAAAGTACCTGTGTGATGACCAGGTGGAACTACGACGGACAAACCCGGGTGTGGCCGTGTATGGGGGAAATCTGAATGAGCGGCGTGGGAGTAATGCCACTGAAACGGTGCAGATGACGGGGCAGCAAAAAAAAAACAAAAAAAAACAAAAACCTGACACAAACAAAGGTAAAGTACCTGTGTCAGGATGACCAGGTAAGGCTGACACACACAAAGGTAAAGTACCTGTGTCAGGATGACCAGGTAAGGCTGACACACACAAAGGTAAAGTACCTGTGTGATGACCAGGTAAGGCTGACACACACAAAGGTAAAGTACCTGTGTCAGGATGACCAGATAAGGCTGACACACACAAAGGTAAAGTACCTGTGTCAGGATGACCAGGTAAGGCTGACACACACAAAGGTAAAGTACCTGTGTGCTGACCAGGTAAGGCTGACACACACAAAGGTAAAGTACCTGTGTCAGGATGACCAGGTAAGGCTGACACACACAAAGGTAAAGTACCTGTGTCAGGATGACCAGATAAGGCTGACACACACAAAGGTAAAGTACCTGTGTGCTGACCAGGTAAGGCTGACACACACAAAGGTAAAGTACCTGTGTCAGGATGACCAGGTAAGGCTGACACACACAAAGGTAAAGTACCTGTGTGCTGACCAGGTAAGGCTGACACACACCTGCTTGAGGACGGCCACGTATTTCCGACACAGCGGGGAGGTACGAGTGATGGTGAGGGGCAGGTGCAGGGAGGTGGTGGTGGTTCCATCCTCAGGGTTGTACAGCCGGACACGTTGGGACCCATCCGTGTTGATCAGCTTGTCCACTTCCAGGTGTACGTCGAAATCTGTCCGCACACACACACACATTTAAGTGGCTTATGAAGGGCGCAACAGCCAAATGGTTAAAGCGTAGGACTTTCAATCTGAGGGTCCCAGGTTCGAATCTTGGTAACGGAGCCTGGCTGGTAAAGGGTGGAGATTTTTCTGATCCCCAGGTCAACAGATGTGCAGACCTGCTTGTGCCTGAACCACCTTCGTGTGTACACACAAGCAGAAGATCAAATACGCACGTTAAAGATCCTGTAACATACCAAGCATGCATCCCCCCGAAAACGGAATATGGCTGCCTACATGGCAGGGTAAAAACGATCATACATGTAAAAGCCCACCGGTGTACATACGAGTGAACGAGGGAGTTGCAGCCCAAGAACGAAGTGGCTTGTGTCGTAGTTTCATTGGTCGATCAAAGGGAAACAACCTATGATTTTTTTCCCCAACAGTGTTGTTACTGGTTTCCCTTGAAACCTTGCAGCACCTCAGACGAACATGTGTATGGGGTGGGGTGGGGTGAGGGAGGGGGGTATTGTTGTTTTCATATATATATATATTTGTAGCCATGTACCGAGTAGTTATTCAAGGGTACGGTACAAAAGAACTAAACTAAATGATGATTGACTGAATTAAAGGATAGACGAGAAGAATTCCCACGCACAGGCCAGGAACATATAAAGGCCAGTCACAAATGGGTTTTTCTATTGTTTTATTTGCAATAGTTATGCAGAGAAAAACCATTAACACAACATGTTGGCACAAGTGAATAGTAAACCACATGTATACATATTACATGGAAAGACTATCACTCAGGTTTGCGACAAGCAACAGCATAATGCACATGTGTGAAGACCAAACACTGACATCAAAATGACATTTCTAATACATTTAAATAGTGCAGTTAAAGTGATTGAAGCGATGCTGACTTGGTGAAAGTACACTGACAGTATAGATTAGGTAAAGCTTATACTGTGTCAAAGTGACTCAAATGAATCAGTTTATCATGTAGCACTATACTGGAGTAAGCCGTATAGGATAGAGCATGATAACTAAATTACAATTAACAGACTGATACATATAAGGTGGTTTTAACCAATAACTGATATTAACCCCTAGGCTGCCTGCATGACGAGATAACTCGTCATGGCAAGCATGTATGCTTCGCTGCCTGCATGACGAGATAACTCGTCATCGAAATATTCTGACTTTTCCCTGCTTTGCATTCAGTTCGTTGACAAAAATGCTGGTAGCTTTAGCTTGGGGAATCTTTCTGGATTCTATTCATAGCTAGAAACACCATCTGCGTCATAAGGCAGTCCTTTATTTGAACGTTTTGGTTGGGTTACTGGCCGCAGTCTTTGCCTGGCTCCTCTTCTCGCTCGCTCAACAAAATGTCGGACTGACGCCGTGCTCAAGACACGCGATCGTGACGAACTAAATCAACCAAGATTACTTTCTTTAGCTAATGCTCAGAAAGAATTGGAGCATAAATTCGAAGGAGAAGACAGTGGTGAACATTTATAGGACGATTTGATAGAAAATAAAGGGAGCAATCAAGAGAGTGGCCAAGATACAACTATCAGTGAGTGATGCAGGCTGTTCAACTCTAGCAGACGAATTTTTAGCAGGGCACCGTATGAGCTATTTTCTTGGCACTCAGCCAACGCGGTCTGATGACGTGACGATGTGAGAGGGGTGAAGAGGAGGGGGGTGGAGACTGAGGGGGCGTGGCCTCACATTCATATTATCACTTGCAGAAGTCACAATGCATCTATTTCTTTTTCAGTTTTTTTTATATTGTGGTTGTTCTAGTATGATTTTGTGTGTGCAGATATCCATTTGTCCAGAAAATGATATTTTTGTGCAAATTACCAGACTAATGTTTGTAATGAACAAGTTGAAAATGTGACAAAAAACAAAACACTGATTTCAAAACAACAGCATGTCACTTAAAATGCATAAAATGGGAAAACATCGTGTGTTTTGTATTCTTTATTCATTTCCCTTTCAGAAAATATATACTTTTATGGGTCTTTCTCCAATAACAAAGAGCACAGAATTTTTTGAAAATTTATACCCGTTTTTTGTGAAAAAACCCTGGCAAATAGATTTCACTTAAATCTTATTTTCCTGGCAGCGAAAGGGTTAATCAAACACTATCTTGTAATTACCACAACAGAATACTACACACATCTTAAGAGTACTGAGCATCAGTGAAACACTAACCTTCATCAGTGACAGCAAATGAGAAAGAACGCATAATATGCACCCACTAGAATATTCTCGAACAAACTATTAGTGTCCAGAGACGTCACTGACTGTGACGTTAAGAAGAATCAAATGGAACACTGCGCCAAGCATATGATGACATGGCAATTATTTAGATTAATCATAGCCGAGCTATGACTAACATGTCAAAGCAATAACTGAACAAAGCAATAACTGAACATACTCATATGAACACAAGTACTGTGTCGAACAATACAATTTACAAATCAACACATTCTACACACTAGTACTTACAGCGATACGTAGCCAGGTGTCAGCCGTTGTGAGAACACACACGACACACACTCACACTGCCCGCGACGCAGCAAGAGAGAGAGAGAGCAGCTCTGGTCAGATGACTGACCAGGTATGAAATGACCACTCATCACTCACTGTGCCAATTTATGCAAGTTAAGCGGACAGCAAAGACCGTCACGTATGCTACGAGCAGATCGTCACTAACCTGGCGAAATCTGACAACAACTGTGTTTCTAACAAGGTGTTCAGTGACAGATTTCTAAATGATTCCTGAATCGATTTGCGTCGGATAAGTTGCAAAAGAAATGAGCTCAACGCCTACTTTATAATGAGTATAAAATGAAGTGTTTATTATTTAAGATGAATTTATAATCTTAAGTCACCTGAATAGGGTCAGTTTTAATGAGCTCGTCACTGAAAATTACAAATTGCGTTAAATCAGTTTGATGTAGGCAAACATAAATGGAATAGACTTAAAGATGGAATCGCGACAATTCTGCCAGTATGTAATACTTGTAGTTTACTGATCTGACAAAAGATATATTAGTTAAATACGGTGGACCAGAAACACAGATTCCAGCTCAGCCAATAGCATACCGTGACGCTGGTCGAGGAGTAGGCTGTCTGGCGAGAACAAAATGATGTAAGCGGCTTTGCGTTCAAACTGGGAGTGACGTCACATGTTCTGCGTGTGGGTTAGTTGCAAAACTGTCGTCTGCTAATACAGCTTGTGCGTGAGGCAAGCTAATACAGCTTGTGCGTGAGGCAAGTTTTGGAGCAAGCATAGTGTTGGTCACATATTTACATTCATTGTTTGAATCCATTTGGTTATTGTATACAAGGTAAGACAACTCGGACTTTAAGTTTCGAGTTGATACAATTATGCTGAGTGGGAGTACTCATCAGAGCCATTTTAGTTACCTTTCACAATATAGCATAGCTTTGGTTAACGGACCTTCCCAAAACTGGTTATCTCTCGTGTTATAGAAATAAATAAATAAATAAATAAATAGATAGATAGATAAATAAATAAATAAATAATGAATAACTGAATGAAACAATGAATGAATTAATCAGCAAATAAACAAATGTATGAATATTATGTGTAGGTAAATGAATACATGCATAAATAAATATATATATATATATATATATATATATATATATATATATAACAGTAAATAGATGAATGAATGATTATAGTACTGACTGAAGGCGAGAGTGGACCTGAAGGACTTGGACATATCTGCTGTGTGGTACTGCACTCTGAGGCACAGAGTGACGTTGACACAGCCAGATCCATGTCTCCTGATCCCGCCAGGACACAGCTGATTGGTTCCTTCCACTGGGTTGGGTGTGGCCTTAATGCTGACATTCGCATTGACGATCAGGCGAGTTCGGAGGATCACCACAGCTGAGCTCCTTGGCGCCCCAACGGCAAAGGCTGCCCACCAGAGGAAATCATTTTGAAATTGATTATTTCTGAAGACTCTTTCAATGGATGAGTTGTGGAAAGACAACACACACACACACACACGCACATACATACACACATATACAGACTTACAAACATCTGGTTATTGACCTGGGTACATATAGTCACTGACCTAGTCACACTGACCTGGGTACATGTTGTCACACTGACCTGGGTACATGTAGTCACTGACCTGGGTACCTGTAATCACTGACTGGGTACATGTAGTCACACTGACCTGGGTACATGTAATCACTGACTGGGTACATGTAATCACACTGACCTGGGTACATGTCACACTGACCTGGGTACATGTAGTCACTGACCTGGGTACATGTAATCACTGACTGGGTACATGTAATCACACTGACCTGGGTACATGTAATCACACTGACCTGGGTACATGTTGTCACACTGACCTGGGTACATGTTGTCACACTGACCTGGGTACATGTAGTCACTGACCTGGGTACCTGTAATCACTGACTGGGTACATGTAATCACACTGACCTGGGTACATGTTGTCACACTGACCTGGGTACATGTAGTCACTGACCTGGGTACCTGTAGTCACTGACCTGGGTACATGCAGTCACTGACCTGGGTAGCCGTAGTCACTGAGTTGGGAGGTGGGCTTGGCAATGTGGGTCCCGAAAGAGGCCAGGGGCGGAGTGAAGTCCTTGCCTCGAATCTTCTGGGAGAACTTGTTGGCAGGGCCGTCACGTGACCCCAGGTACACGTACACTGCCCCCGCCCCCTCCTCCTCCATGGGGGCCCCCACTGCGATGTCTAGCACCACACACATGCTATCAGTTCACACATTACACTCCCACACTATTGGTTCACACACTACACACCCACACCATTGGTTCACACACTACACACCCACACCATCGGTTCACACACTATACTACACTACACACCCTCATCATTGGTTCACACACTACACTACACTGCACTGCACTGCACTACACTACACACCCAAACCATTGGTTCACACACTACACTACACACCCACACCATTGGTTCACACACTACACTACACTACACACCCACACCACTGGTTCACACACTGTGCACCCACACCACTGGTTCACACATTGTGCACCCACACCATTGGTTCACACACTACACACCCACACCATTGGTTCACACACCCACACCATTGGTTCACACACTACACACCCACACCACTGGTTCACACATTGTGCACCCACACCACTGGTTCACACACTACACACCCACACCATTGGTTCACACACTACACACCCACACCACTGGTTCACACACTACACACCCACACCATTGGTTCACACACTACACATCCACACCACAGGTTCACACACTATACACCCACACCACTGGTTCACACACTACACACCCACACCACTGGTTCACACACTGTACACCCACACCATTAGTTCACACACTGCACACCCACACCATTGGTTCAAACTACACAACACTACACACACCGTGCACCCACACCACTGGTTCACACACTGTACACCCACACCATTAGTTCACACACTGCACACCCACACCATTGGTTCAAACTACACTACACTACACACACCGTGCACCCACACCATTGGTTCACACACTACACACCCACACTATTGGTTCACACACTACACGCCCACACCATTGGTTCACACACTGTGCACCCACACCATTGGTTCACACTACACTACACTTCCACTGGTTCACACACTGCACTACACTAAACTACACTACAACACCACTGGTTCACACAGTACACTACACTGCACTACAACACCATTGGTTCACACACACACTACACTACAACACCATTGGTTCAAACACTACACTACATTACAATACAGTACACGCCAACACCATTGGTTCACACACTACACTACAACACCATTGGTTCATACACTACACTACACTTCACTACAATACTATACAATACACACCAACACAGTTGGCTCACACATACAACAATAGCATTCAATACAATATAATACAAGACACACCAACACCATTGGCTCATACACAATACAATACAGTACACACCAACACCACTGGCTCATACACAATACAATACAATACACACCAACACCATTGGCTCATACACAATACAATACACAGCAACACCACTGCCTCACACACACTTTAATACCTATGTGCAGTGATTGCCAAATGGACATACCTCCCGCCCAGCCATATATGGTTAGAGTCAGGGAACTTTACCACTGAACATGGGAATTAAATGAGGTTTACTATCTGTGGAACAAAATGATGGAAACAGCAATGCCATCAGTGGAACCAATGGGAACGGGAATGCTGCTTTCCATTAACAGAACCAATACGAATAGGAATGACGTTTACAATTAATGGAACAAATGGTGACAGGATCCAGTGGAAAAAGGATTGCCTTTTACCACTGTTGGAGACAGGAATGCTGTTTACCATTAATGGGTACAAGAAAGCTGTTTACCATTAATGGAGACTAGACAGGAAAGCCGTTTACCATTAATGGGGACAGAAAAGTCATTTACCACTGATGGAGACTAGACAGGAATGCCGTTTACCATTGATGGAGACTAGACAGGAAAGCCGTTTACGATTAATGGGCACAGGAAAGCTGTTTACCATTAATGGAGACTAGACAGGAAACTGTTTACCACTGATGAGACTAGACAGGAAAGCTGTTTACCACTGATGGAGACTAGACAGGAAAGCCGTTTACCATTGATGAAGACTAGACAGGAAAGCCATTTACCACTGATGGAGACTAGACAGGAAAGCCGTTTACCATTGATGAAGACTAGACAGGAAAGCCATTTCCCATTAATGGAGACTAGGCAGCAATGTCATTTATCATTTATGGAGACTAGACAGGAAAGCTGTTTTCCACTGATGGCGACTAGACAGGAAAGCCGTTTACCATTGATGAAGTCCCTGTTGATGTCCCCAATACTGCTGATGGCAGATCCGAAGCGGGAGAATTTGAGGCCAGCGCCGTTCAGGGCGGTTCCCTTGGCAAAGCTGTCCTGCAGGGACAAGTTGATAGTGTTTACTGATGAACAGCTCTTGACAGTACATGTAAATAGTATACATGAACACACACACTCACACACACACACAGATGCAGTCAGGCAGACATGCCGATTTCTAGACAAATAACCAGCAATTATATATATATATATATATATATATATATATATGTATGTGTGTGTGTGTGTGTGTGTGTGTGTGTGTACAGAGAGACATACGTAAGATTACATCTACCCCACCCTCAACCACCCCAAAATTTAAAAAAATGGGTAGACAGACAGACAGATGGACTAAACTAATCCCCAACTTAGTAAACAGAAAAAAACAAGGAGAGAGAAAAGGGTGAACGAACAAACAACGAACGAACAAATGAACGAACTAAACCTTAAACGACGAGATAGAGAAAAGAGAGAAGAGCGAGAGACACTGGGGAGAGCAAGAAAGATAAAGAACAGGGGGAATCACTCTGACTGTCTACAGGGAGGGGCTGAGGAAGGCTCTCGCTTACCCAGATGGAACAATTTGTTTACAGTTTTATATCACCATTTAATTTTGTCACTGAGCAATCCTATTCAACAATCAGCTTCAGGTTTTCTTAACCAGGACACAGTATTGATTCAAATCAACAAAGATATCAATTTCAAACTAAAAATCAACATTAAACACTAAATACAACAGAGAGAGATTTTAGATCAACACATACATCATCCCATCCCATCTATAAACTCAAAGATGCCACAAATGTATTGAGACGGGGTAGCAGAATTTCAAAAATTTACGGGCTAGGCCAGGGTCAATTTTGGGTGTAGATATGAACAAGGGTAACCGGGCAAGGTCGGAGGGAGGTGAGGGTAAGGAGAGAACAAGGATGTGGCAATCAACACAGTCAAAGAACGGGCCCCTGGAAATGCCACATAACAATAAATACTAACAATGCTAAGCAACACACTCCTTCCTTCTCTGCACGGGCCATTATATAATAACAAAGAAACAAACAAAAAAAGTTCTTCCACCGGCATAGGCCTAAAACTACAAATCAACTAACTTTAGCCTATTATTAGCCTACTCATTTAGTGTCAGGAATATTGGACTAAATTATGAACCCTAATCACATATTGTTAGCATGGACCCTTGAACAGAAAGTGAAAGAAAAAAAATGGTAAGGCAGACATGGAAAATGAGGAGAAATATAGACTATTGAGAAAAAAAAAACCCCTCCTACTCCTTGCCCTGTTTCAATTGAGAAGGGAAAACACAAGGGGAAGAAAGAGTAAGTATGACAGAGAAATTACGCATATTCAATTTGTTTGTCATCATTTAAATACCCTTTCAAACAAGACAGCCTACTAAATATCCTCTAAAATCACAATTGGCTCTACCCAAATTTCAATATGGCTGCCCGTGCCAAAAACACATAGTAAACTAGATCTAATTCTACCTACTAACTTGATCTAGTATCTTACGTCTTGTCCAAGTCATGGCATAGTCAGTAACAACGTATAGGCTTACTTTTTAGTCTAATTAACTTATAATCTTAATGTAACTTACTAACCTTGAATTAACAAAACCTTTATGCCAACTTGTTTCCTCAGATTGACATTTGCTTGCAGTCCTCATTGCCCCCTATCAGCCAGTCAAAGGAAGATACTCTCTAACTCAAGAAAACAGGAAGTGGGGTTATGGGACTTGGTTTTCTTTTTCTAAAACAATTCCCAACGTACAAAAATGATTACTTCTAACAACTTTCTCCACAAGATTTTTTTATAGACAAAGAATAAAATAGTAAGCTAGGGCACAGTTAATATTCATTAGGCTCCATTTCAACATTCTCTTTTCGAACTCACCAAGGGAAACAACTCCTTATCAAAAGACTAAAACTGTGGTTGCTTCCCTTTGACTGTGCTTTTGTAGACCTGCCTGTCATGCCGTCTACAAATATATACCTACATATAAAAGAAAGAAAGAAAGAAAGAAAACAAGATACACACGAAGCTAGCGAAAACTCTGTCAATACTGAGCACATTGTCAACCTCTGTCTGATACGTGAAACGTTTGAAAAAAGATTCAAAGACAGAGCCAGCAAAACAGAGACAGAATCAGAGGGCCAGAGACAGAGAGACAAAGACAGAGAGACAGAGAGAAATCGGAAACTCAGCAGGCGGAAAGACAAGAACGAAATGATGATGATTTTTCCCAGGGTTTTTTTTTTGGTGAAAAACGTCACGAACACAGCATATAAAAAGGGAATAAGAAAGTTAAAGCGCCCTGTGACCCGCATGCAACTCAGGAATAAAAAGAAAAAAAACAGACGTAAGAGAAGAAAACACACAATATACCACACCACGACGTCTCATGTTGACACTAAACAGACACGTTCAATTGTCTCCCTTCCCTCAGCAAGATTGGCAATACAGGACAGTTGCAAAAGACCTATTATTTCCCTTGTTACATGACAATAGGATCTGTGAAAAAAAAAAAATTTGCATGGACAAAATATAGGCACTGGGGAGTTTGGGTGCATAAACACTTCTTCTTGTTCTTGTTGTTCTTCTCATTATTATCATTATGATTATTACTTGCACGCTTTCCAAGAGTCTCAAAAGAAATGAACATGAACGAACATTCTGCCCAGAAGACTTCAGAAATGAAATAAACGGGTATCCGTTTTGATTAAAAAAAAAAAGAGAGAGAGAGAGAAGAAAAAAAAAAGAATTGGTAGGCTTAACAGTCTGTCTAAAGAAATATAACGATTAAGAGATTACCTCTAACTTACAGTGAATACTTACCTGGCTTTCAAAACTTTTGATCTGAATCTACATGGAAATGAATCTGCCATTGAAATTTGAATGAACGCTTACTTGGAATTAAATTTTTCACCAGCATTTACGCAATTCAGGCAAACATGATGAACATTAAAAGTGTGTATTTCTTTCTTCCGTGGCAATCTCCATTTTCCCCATAGAAACAGAAGGAATAGGTTGATACTACTTATCTGCAAAGAGTACAGGAACATTTTGATTCGATATCTATCCATCTACACACACACACACACACACACATATATATATATATATATATATATTAGTTCCGGAGGAAATCCAACATGTAATTCAAATGTTAGCAGAGACAAATACCCACTCCTCCCCCCCCCCCTCCCACCTTGACCCATCCCCCCCTCACTCGCACCCCCTCCCCCCCTCCCCTTCCCCGTTCCCAGAGTCGAACACTCAACAGTAGGCCGCCGCTCTTTCTCTGTCTCTGGACCTTTCGCTTGGAATGAGCTCCTCTTTCGCTTCGTCAAATCTCCGCGCTCAGCTCTTTCAGGTCTGTCCTGAAATCCCGCGTCTTTCCGAAATAGCTCCTCCTCCTTCCCCTTCCCCCCACCCCTCCCCCCCCCCCCCGCCCCCCCACTGCCCCCGGGTGCCTGTGAATGTCTGCTGTGTCAGTACTTCATTTGTCTCTGCGCATCATTCAGCGCTATCTAAGTACTGTGATGGTGGTGGTGGTTATGATGATGACGACGATCATGATGATGATTAAGATGATTCTGCTGCTACTGATGATGTTGATGACGGTGGGGATGGTGACGATGCCAATGACGATGACTACCCAGAATATAATTTATCGGTCACTCACCGTTCCTCCAGGCCGGACCTCTCCGTGACTGATGTAGACCAACACCCGGCCCTGGTCGTAGTAGTTGGTAGTGTTGGTGAAGAGGGTGAAGGTGGGGGCCCCCACCAGCAGGTCTGCCCACCCGTCCCCCGTCACATCCACCGCGCACAGCACTGACCCGAAGGACGAGTACTCCTGACACCCGTGTACACATCATCATCATCATCATTCTGTACTTCTAACACCCGTGTACATATCATCATCATCATCATTCAGTACTCCTGACACCCGTGTACACATCATCACCGTCACCATCACCATCATCATCATCATCATCATTCAGTACTTCTGACACCCGTGTACACATCATCATCATCTTCATCCTCATTCAGTACTCCGTTAATACAGAGAGAGAGAGAGACAGACAGACAGACAGACAGACAGAGAGAAACACACACACACACAGACACACACACACACACACACACGCACGCACGCACGCACGGACACACACACATACACACACACGCACGCACACACGCACGCACGCACGGACACACACACACACACACACAGAGTCGACAGAGCTGAACAAATAACGATTTCCCTCAAAGTGTTTACCTGATCTCCCTGGAACGAATCAAGATGTCTGAACATATTCTGATACAGATGTTCCACCAGATACACCTGTCAAAAAAAGACGTCACTGTCAATTACTGTTTCCTGAGATACACCTTTCAACAAAAGACAGTGAATGTTCCCTCAGATACGCCAAAAGACGTCACTGTCACTTAATTTTCCACCAGATACAATGTCCCAACAAAAGACGTCACTGTCACTTAATGTTCCACCAGATACACCTGTCCAACAAAAGACGTCACTGTCACTTAATTTTCCACCAGATAAACCTGTCCAACAAAAGACGTCACTGTCACTTAATGTTCCACCAGATACACCTGTCCAATAAAAGACGTCACTGTCACTTTATGTTCCACCGGATACAACGTCCCAACAAAAGACGTCACTGTCACTGAATGTTCCACCAGATACACCTGTCAACAAAAGACATTACTGTCACTTAATGTTCCACCAGATACACCTGTCAACAAAAGACGTCACTGTCACTTAATGTTCCACCAGATACACCTGTCAACAAAGACGTCACTGTCACTAAATATTCCACCAGATAAACCTGCCAAAAAGACGTCACTGTCACTTAATGTTCCACCAGATACACCTGTCCAACAAAAGACGTCACTGTCACTTAATGTTCCACCAGATAAACCTGCCCAACAAAAGACGTCACTGTCACTTAATGTTCCACCAGATACACCTGTCAACAAAAGACGTCACTGTCACTTAATGTTCCACCAGATACACCTGTCAACAAAAGACGTCACTGTCACTTAATGTTCCACCAGATACACCTGTCAACAAAAGACGTCACTGTCACTAAATATTCCACCAGATAAACCTGCCAAAAAGACGTCACTGTCACTTAATGTTCCACCAGATACACCTGTCCAACAAAAGACGTCACTGTCACTTAATGTTCCACCAGATAAACCTGCCCAACAAAAGACGTCACTGTCACTTAATGTTCCACCAGATACACCTGTCAACAAAAACGTCACTGTCACTTAATGTTCCACCAGATACACCTGTCAACAAAAGACGTCACTGTCACTTAATGTTCTACCAGATACACCTGTCAACAAAAGACGTCACTGTCACTTAATGTTCCACCAGATACACCTGTCAACAAAAGACGTCACTGTCACTTAATGTTCCACCAGATACACCTGTCAACAAAAGACGTCACTGTCACTAAATATTCCACCAGATAAACCTGCCAACAAAAGACGTCACTGTGAGTTAATGTTCCACCAGATACACTGTCAACAAAAGACGTCACTGTCACTTAATGTTCTACCAGATACACCTGTCAACAAAAGACGTCACTGTCACTTAATGTTCCACCTGATACACCTGTCAACAAAAGACGTCACTGTGAGTTAATGTTCCACCAGATACACCTGTCAACAATCGTCCAACTTAATGTTATTGAAAAGGTTGAAAGGTTAAAAGGTCCCATTGCCTTGCCCGCCTATAGGGGCAGTAACTCATATCCACTGTGAATGGAATGCAGAATGAACAATACTTCATTATCTCAATGAGAGAAATTCATTTGTGATCTGAAACACACAGTCATTCAGTATGCATGCATAACGTAAACATAAAATAAAAACTGAACGTTGATACAAAACGCTTAGATGTCAACTTTGAGAAAATCATACATATAATGCGGACAAAAATACTTATTGAAAGGCAATAGAGTAAACTACACATACAGTCATCACAGCATACACTTCCAATAATCTCAGTTATGATGAATAAGCATAAAACAGCATACTAAAATTAAACAGATGCATGACACCAATATGCTATGCAGCAGTATTTTACATTATGATATCATATCACGCGCACATACACTCTAGCAAACATTTATGGAGTCACGTATTCAATTAACAATTATCGCTTATTGTTGTTTAATAGCTAAATCGTCCTTGGAATAAAGCTGTATTTAGTTCCCGTTTTGTTTTGTTTTTTTCATTTTGAAACACGAGATCTCTATTCTAAACGTTTGTGTCAAGCTGAAAACATACACTCGCGTATGTGCATGTATGTTTGTGTGTGTGTGCGTGCGAAGGAAGGAAGGAAGGAAGGAAATGTTATTTTACGAGGGTAAAGGAGAAAACACGAAGTACTTGTACCGGCCTTCAGGGCAAGAATAATAACTGAGAAAAAAAAAAGACAGTCAAATTCTCAACAGCAACATCAAAATTACATTAACTCACTCAGTACGGCCAGCCCTCTCTTCTCCCCTACACAGACCCCTCGGATGTCCAGTGGGTGTCTCAATGACCCAAACTTTAGCTTCCGTCGTCAGAATTGTGGTATTCTTTGTCAACATTCACCTCTTCAGTATAAGAGCCTTCCGCTTGCAATATTTTGATGATGGTAATTGGGGTGAAACGCTGTTAACGTCGTCTCTTTCGCCGTTCGTATGGAGAGAGTTAAGCATGTACAACTATAAGCATAGATACTTACGTGCAACACAACAACGCTATAAATGAATAACAACAAGGACAATAGGGACGGGGGCGTGGTGGAGAGCGGAAGGAAGAATGGACAAGGGGAAGAGTAAAGAAGGTAGGGGAGGCTGACTGAACAGACAGTGAGAGTGACAGTGGAGACAGACATAGACAGACTGACAGGGGAGGAGGGAGAGAGAGAGACAGACAGACAGACAGACAGACAGAACTGATGTGAGTATTGGTGGTTGTGGTGTGACACAGACGCTTACCTTGCCCTTAACCTGTCGGTCGGACACAGCGAAACAGAACCGTTTGTCCCCGCAGAAATTACCCACTGCCACGTCATAACCTGCCACCAGGACACCCACCATCATCATCATCACCATGTTGATGATACTGTTGATGATAATGATGATAACAACAACAACAACAGCAGCAGCAGCAGCAGCAGCAAGAACAACAACAACAATAAATGTGTTTGTAATTGTTTCGACATTATCGATTCAAAGTGATCTGAAATAAACGTGTCAGTGTGTCAGTATCAGTGTCACCGTCAGTGTCACACACAACACACACACACACACACACACACACACACACACACACACACACACACACACACACACACACACACACACACACACGAAAAAGCATCATGGAACAAAGTCAGGGAAGCATACCAGCAAAATGGCAAAGTTTTAAATAAAAGTATAAATAATATTCAACAACCGGAATCTATCAATCAATCAAATACATTCAGTAATTTAATCAGATTAAGGCAAATTCAGGCATTATCAAATAGGATAAAGCTGAAGCTAAAGTTCAGCAGAGATGTTAAATGCATAAGAATTACGTGGAGAATCTATTTCTAGCAAACACATACTCTTTGAATGTCAGAGTCTGAAATCGTTTTTACCAAACTTCTCGGAATATTCTTTTGAATGTATTTTTGACAATTTCAAGATGTTATCTGCTATTGCAGAAGGTTTGCTGCATAGTCCAATTGGACATTTGTTATAGTTGTTACAGTTGTTTGATGTTAGCGTTTCCTTCTATATTATGACTATGTCTCCCCTTTTAATGTTTTATTTTTTCCAGTGCTCAGTATCTTTCCTCACCACACACACACACATGCGCACACACGCGTACACACACATTCACACACACCATTCTTCACTCTCTGCCCAATACTGTTCCCACCACCACGGCCCGCCCTCCAACCCCCCAGTCCCCCACCCCCACCCCCCACCCCCCGACCCCTCCCCTCCCCCTTTTTTTTCCATGTTATATCACTTAAAGTGGAAGACGTTAAACAAGACTACTACTACTACTACTACTACTACTACACACACACACACACACACATCAAACAGATAAACCATGTACCGATCTCGATGTCTGTGTCTGGATCCAGACGGATTTTCATGGTGTAGGTTCTCCTGCTATGAGCATTCAGAACCGCCGCCTCTCCTGGAACCAAACCATCTGGCTGTGTTATCAACAGCAAGGGTTTGACCACACACACACACACACACACACACACACACACACACACACACTTCACAATAGTCGTTTTGTAACAGAAGAGTCGCGCGCGCGCGTGTGTGTGTATGTATGTGTGTGTGTTTATGTGAGCGTGTGTGTGTGTGTGTGTGTGTGTGTGTGTGTGTGTGTGTGTGTGTGTGTGTGTGTGTGTGTGTGTGTGTGTGTGTGTGTGTGTGTGTGTGTGTGTGTGTGAGCGTGTGTGTGTGTGAGAGAGAGAGTGTGTGTGTTTGTGTGTGTTACCTGTCAATTGTTTCGCCCCAGGAACACCGATAACAACTCGTCCTTTCTGTGAAAAAAAAGAAAAGGAAAGAGAGAGAGAGAGAGAGAGAGAGAGAGAGAGAGAGAGAGAGAGAGAGAGAGAGAGAGAGAGAGAGAGTCCTTGGTAATCAGCATTCATTGTTTTTGGTCACTTTCCATAAAACCAAAACTGTCATACCACACACACACACACACACACGCGCGCGCGCGCGCACGCACTCACGCACACTCACACATGGTTATGATCATAGTTGTTGTGGTGGTGGTGGTGATGATGCTGACGACGGTGATAATCACGATGAAGAAGATGATGTCGACGATGATCATGACAATGATTGTTGCGGAGGTGATGATGACTGTATAAAGAAGGAAACAACAACAACCATAACCACAATGACATGAACAGCAACAACAACAACAACAGCTACAACAACAACCATAACCACAATGACATGAAGAACAACAACAACAGCTACAACAACAACCATAACCACAATGACATGAAGAAGAAGAACAACAACAACAACAACAAACACGACATGAAGATAAAGAAGAAGAAGAAGAAGAACAACAACAACAACAACAACAACAACAACAAACACGACATGAAGATAAAGAAGAAGAAGAACAACAACAACAACAACAATAAACAATAAACACAACGACATGAAGAACAAGAAGAACAGGAACAACAACAACAGCAACAAACACGATATGAAGATGAAGAAGAAGAAGAAGAAGAAGAAGAAGAAGAAGAACAACAACAACAACAACAACAACAACAACAACAACAACAACCCCCAGTCACAAGCCAAAGGACACACCCCGTCACCATCAGCCGAAAAGCCGAACTGTGCAGCGCCGTAAGTGAGGGCTCTGGTTTTCTGGTCCATGTACTGCCGCGGGTTTCTGTAGGGGGTCACTCCTGGCCCGACACCGCTCCCTGTGGCCGACACAATCTGACAGCGGCCGATCCAGAACGCATGGTTATAGTACCAACTATCTAAGTCCGACCACAGCGGGCCACACACCTGAAAACAAGGACGGGGAAGAAAAAAAGAAAGAAAGAAAGCATGACCGTGTATTCCACAGCGGAAGGTGGGAGAATTCTTAAGACACTCAGCCTGCCAGATTAATAAGAGATTCCGTTCTTGCCCTCCCCTCCCCCCTCCCCTCCCCTACTCACACACACACATACATACACGCACACACATAAACACACACACACACACACACACACACACACACACACACACACACACACACACAAACAAACATATGCAAACACATATTCTCTACAATGAACGGGCTGACAGGGCTGCAAAAAAAAAGTGCAAAAAACGAACAGGGAACCATAGAACTTTATGTGCCTCTGTCTGTATAAGAGGGTTATCGAATACTAGAAATAACATCGTGAAACAAAGTCAGAGGATTATACCAGGAAAACGGCAAAGCTTTAAACCATAGTGTAATTAATGTTCAACAACTGGGAACTATCAATCAGTCAAATACATTCAGTAATTCAATAAGATTAAGGCAGATTCATACATTATCAAACAGGATAAAACTGAACGCTTTTATAACTAAGTTCAGCAAAGATGTCAGATGAATATGTGGAGAACATATTTCTAGCAATCATGTAATATTCGAATGTCAGAATCTAAAATGTTTTTTGCCAGACTTCACCAAACGTTCTTTTGAATGTGTTATTAACAATGTTGTTTGTTATTGCAGAAGGTTTGCTGCGTAGTCCTATAGTACATTTGTTATAGTTGTTATATTTGTTTGATGTTGGCGTTTATAACGTTTCCATTTTCCCTAGCGTTGTCTCTCCCTATTCACCCTCCACACATACACACACTTTTACCCCTCCCCCTACCACAACCACCACCCCCACGTTTTTTTTTTTTTCTTGGTTTTTTTTTTCGTCTCATATCACTTCAAGTGGAAAGACGTTAAACTGAAGACAACATGCAAACACACACACACACACACACACACACACACACACACACACACAGAGACACACACAGACACACACACACACACACACACACACACACACACAACACATACACACAACACACACACACACACACACACACACACACACACACACACACACACACACACACACAGACACACACAGACACACACACACACACACACACACAACACACACACACACAGACACACAGACACAGACACCCACACACACACACACACACACACACAACACACACACACACAGATGTGAGGAAAGAGAGTGGGTGGTAAGACAAGTGTCTGATAGCGGATGATCAACAGAACTGGGGAGGGGGATGGAGGGAGGGTGAGGGGGTGGGGGGGAGGGGGAAGGAGGGTTAAGGGCTCGGCCTCACCACCGCTGTGTGTTCATCCGCCATGGTCAGAGTCAGTCCAAATAGTTCCTGGTCCTCCTGGAACCGGCCGTCACGAGTCACGTTGTATTTGCTTGCTGTAACACAGAATGCAGATCACAGTACACATTGCACAGAGCACAAAATACACAGCACACAATACAGAATACGTAACACAGAACACAGAATACACAACACAGAACACAACACACAGAACACGGTACACAGGACACAGAACACAGAACACAGAACACAGAATACACAACACAGAACACAATACACAGAACACAATACACAGAACACGGTACACAGGACACAGAACACAAAATGCACAGAATACAGCCTGGACACAGGACACAGGACACAGAACACAGAATACAGCCTGGACACAGGACACAGGACACAGGACACAGAACACAGAATACAGAACACAACACACAGAACACGGTACACAGGACGCAGAACACAGAATACGGAACACAATACACAGAACACAGAACACAGAATACAGAATACAGAATGCAATACACAGGACACAACATACAGGACACAGGACACAGAACACAGAATACATAATACAGAACACAACACACAGGACACAGGACACAGAATACATAATACAGAACACAACACACAGGACACAGGACACAGAATACAGAACACAGTACATATAACACAGAACACAGAACACAAACCACAGAATATCGAAAACAGAATACTTTACTCCGTGCAATGGGTCAAACTCTCTTTTCACTTCCAAGTTCGCCATTTTTTTTCTTTCTTAAAACAAAGCAAAACACAAATATGACTGTATACAAACGCTCACACGCATACGCGCACGCACGTACCTACGCACGCACACACACACACACACACACACACACACACACACACACACACACACACACACACACACACACACACACACACACACAGAGAGAGAGAGAGTTTTGTCCGATCGGAACCACCAACTGACCGAAAAACCAAATCAACCAACCAACAGATAAACCAAAACCAAACCAAACCAAACCATAAAGCACAGCAAATCAACCAACCGACCGATAAAACCAATTAGCCAACATAACCACCAGCCAACGAACCAGCACAAGAACCAGCCATTATAAGAACCAATCAATACAGCAACCAGCCATTATCAGAACCAACCAATACAAGAACCAGCCATTATCAGAACCAACCAATACAGCAACCAGCCATTATCAGAACCAACCAATACAGCAACCAGCCAATATTAAAACCAACCAATACAAGAACCCGCCAGTATAACAACCAACCGATGAGCAAACCAGCAAATTTACGAACCAGCCGACCAGCCGATATAAGAACCAGTCAAGTTAAGAACCAATCAATATATGAACCAGCCAAAACAACAACCAGCCGATATAAAAACCAACCAATAAACCAACGAACCAATATGGCCCCCAATCAACAAGCCCTGTTTAAGAACCAGCCAATATAAGAGAAGTGAGCAACGCAACAACCAGCCAATATAAGAACCAGCAGAAACAACAACCAGCCAATATAAGAACCAGCAGAAACAACAACCAGCCAATATCAGAACCAGGCAATAAACCAACGAACCATTATAACAGCCAGCCAACAAGGCCGTATAAGAACCAGCCAACACAGCAACCAGCCAATCAAAAGACACACTCACGTTGGCGTGCTGTCGTGTGCCCGGTACAAGTGTTGGACTCAGAACTGGGATCACAGAGGTAGTAGACACCAGAGCGCTGCACTGTCACTGTCTCCTTGGGAGCTCCAACCACCAGGCTGCACATCGTTAGTTTTAGTGATTCAACAAAAAGAAGAAGAAGAAGAATGAATCAATCAATGAATTAATGATGAATTAATGATGAATGAAACGGATATTATCCTCAATCGGAGACCAAGCTCTAAGCGCTTTACAAACACAGGTTCCATTTGCACAGCAAGCTGCCTACCTTGATTGTACAAACTTGTATCAAGGACAATGGTAGAACATGGGTTTGAAAGCTCCAGAAATCCATCTGTGTGTGTGTGTGTGTGTGTGTGTGTGTGTGTGTGTGTGTGTGTGTGTGTGTGTGTGTGTGTGTGTGTGTGTGTGTGTGTGCGTG
This sequence comes from Babylonia areolata, assembly GCF_041734735.1. Taxonomy (NCBI): domain Eukaryota; kingdom Metazoa; phylum Mollusca; class Gastropoda; order Neogastropoda; family Buccinidae; genus Babylonia; species Babylonia areolata. The sequence goes on along the minus strand of NC_134894.1, from coordinate 62,295,057 downwards.
TGCGTGTGTGTGTGTGCTCGGGGAGTG
>NC_134894.1:62275030-62290030 GCF_041734735.1 Babylonia areolata | reverse complement strand
TTCACAAAATAAAAATGATGATTTCTAATTAATGATAATAATAACCACCATTGTGATAGAAAATAATAATAAAACAAATAATGATAATAATGATAATATTTATTTTCAGTCTAATATCATCATCTTAGATGAACAGACTATAAATGAATAGACGGAAAGAATCTCACCTCACAGCACCTTTCTGTGAACGCATGAATTCCGCAGTGTACCCAAAGGCTGTTCCGGCGCTGCCCTGAAAGACTTTGGCCCAACTGACGTCGATGTTGTACGACTCTGACTGTGGCAGCAGACCACACACACTGACCACCAAGGCCCCCACACTGACCAGATTCATTCTGAATGTGTCAACGGTGTCTCATCACCACGCCGCACGATGTTCTGACTGATATACTTTTTTTTTTTCCCCCTCCCTTGTTCCGGTCTTTGTTTGGTGTGGAGATTATTCCACTGTCAATACCAACACCCTCCAGAATCTACAAAGCCAACACAGACTGAAAACATTCAACGATAATTTTTTTTAATTTATTTATTTATTTATTTATTCATTTAAAAAAATTTTTTTTTTTTTTTACTTTACCTGCATATTATTCCCTGCTGGTAGAGAGACAGAGACAGACAGACAGACAAAATATCCCCTTCCATTGATGAGGTCTCTTCCAATAATGCCAGCATCTTTCGGGTGATACGGAAACAGGAGGTCCCATATGCAGCATGCACATTGTGCACGTTAAAGAAACCATGGCCTACAGAAGGGTTGTCCCTGGCAAAGTTCTGCTGAGGAAACAAAATCCTCTTTGACAGTAAAACACTCTTCCAGACATGGGGGGGAAAAAAAGGATGTCCCCGTACTATGATGACGCTCTCTCCTTTTGGGAGAGCAGAACGACTTTCACACAGAAAACTACATTGAAACAAAAAGCGATACATGCAGTACGATGCAATAGGAACGGGAGGAACACCAGTTCAAAACAGCAAAAGAAGCAGCTCACTCCTTCACGGCACGTCACAAACTGTCCACAGTTAGTTTTTCGTGGTCGTCGCTTTTTGCTAAGAAATGTACATCCTGCTCTTGAACTGCTGACAGTGACAATGTCACTGTTCACCACGCCCATCCATCCTCTTTAGCGACGGCGTGATGTGAGTGTATACACATACTTTGGACCAGGATTCTTCCTCGAATTACATGTACTTTAAGTGCATTCTTGTCATCGAAGATCGGTATCGTGTAATATCGACAAATATAATACGAGGAAGTATTTGTATGTGTCACACACACACACGCGCGCGCGGGGGAGGGGGGTGGGTAACCAGTAACCACTCCAGTTGTGTATCCACACAAACACTTGTGGCCACTCCGGAGCGTGTTACATGCAGCGATTACCACGTGGGCCTCTCCGTTGTCACTTCACTTCGTCTGTGTGTGTGTGGTGGGTTGGGGGTATGGTGTGTGTGTGTGTGTGTGTGTGTGTGTGTGTGTGTGTGTGCGCGACAAGGCAAGACAAGACTGCACAGAAAGAGAAAAACACCACCGGTCACAGAGAGACAGAGAGAGGGGTAGAGAGGGGGGGGGGGGAGGAGAGAGAGAGAGATTCAAGATGGTTTATTCATGTATAGGCCTAGGCCCCTTATGAAGGGGAATGTGAACATTATTTTACAAACAATACATCACGACACTGTGAGCATCAATAAACACAGTCAAACAAAAATATACCTGCATTACAGTTCAATGTGTAGAACAATAAAAGAAGAAAAAAAAACCAAACAAAAGAAAACCAACAGCGTTTTCACGAAGTAGCCATTTCTCTGAATTTGAAAGCTTTGTATAAAAATAGTGAAAATTTGCGAACAACTTCAGGGGAAGTAGATGACATCAACAAGTTCAATTTAAACAACGTAGGTTTACTATAATATTTAGGCTGAATAAACTCCTCTCGAATGTTCCTTAAAGCTGGACAGTAAAGAACAAAGTGTATCTCATTTTCTTGTGATTCTTTACATAATGGACAGGTCAGATCACTGTCGTTACATGTTCTGTATCTGTAGTGATGGACCGCTAATTCTGTAATACCTAATCTAAATCTTGTCGTCATGTATTTTAAATGTATATCCATAAGGTTTCAGATCAGACACACCACAAAAATTCTTATAGAAACTAAATCTTTCACTATTCTGAATATGATCAGACCACTTCTGCCATCTACAATCAACCAGTCCTTGTCGAAACACACCGATAAACGCCTGGATTCTACCAACACCTTGGTTTAACCAAACAAATCCAAATCCATATTCAAATAAACAATGACAAATCTTGGTTGCCCAGTTCACTCTGGCTCTAGCATCTAAATCATATAGCATATCATAAGCTTTGCTGGGTATTCTGTTATGATCCATTTGTAGTAATCTCAACCAGTAACGTATACACCTGACTGCAGAAACTAGATATAACGTGTATTGATTCGTTTCACCATATACTAAGTCATCTGGCGTTTGCCTATCTACTCCTAAAAATCTCTTTAATGCAAAAGTGTGGACTGATTCACAGTGAACAGCAGCTTTGTCTAGACCCCATAATTCAGAGCCGTACTGCACAACAGGCTGCACTTGTGTGTCAAATAATTTGATAAATAAATCAAAGGAAACATTATTGAGCATATGCAACTTTTTCATAATACATATCAATGCATTTTTGGCTCTGCTTGCTAGATCTTTGCATGCCCCAACGAAACTCAAGCGTCTGGAGAAAAATATGCCCAGATATTTGTAAACATTGACAACTGGCATCAAACTACCATCATACACCCACCTTTCTCTGCTGCTCAAATAGCCACCCTTACGAAATACTATGATATTACTTTTCAACATATTAACTTTTAATTGGAGTGAACCTGCTGCATGGCGAAGGTTGTTCAACTGTGTTTGTAAACCTATAACAGTTTCTGACATCAGAATAACATCATCAGCTAACAAAAGTATGAATAATTCAAAGGAATCAATCGGAAACAAAGCCCCATGTCTTCCATTATTAATTACTTGGATTGCTAATTCATTAATGAATAAAGAAAACAAAATCGGACTGCAGGCATCCCCCTGTCTAACCCCAGCTGTACAGATAATAAATTCAGTCAGTTTAGCGCCGCAGCGAACTCTAGATCTTACTACATTATACATGCTTTTTAAAAGGTAAAGTTTACCTCTTATGCCATTCCTAAGTAAAACTGGCCACAGAAGATTACGATTAACAGAATCAAATGCCTTTTCGAAATCAATGAAAGCAACATACAACTTACGATTAAACGAAAACTGTTTCTGTACTAATGCAAGCAACGTAAACATGTGGTCTACAGTAGTGTATCCTTTTTTAAAACCGGCTTGGTGGTCACCTGTGATGTCATTTTCATCCACCCATTCTTGCAATCTCTTATTGATAATCATTCCATATAATTTACCACTTATGACACTTAGGGAAATTCCTCTATAGTTATTGGGATTATTTACATAACCTTTCTTATAAATGGGCAAAATTATTAATTCAATCCAGTTATTTGGGTAAATACCCTTTTCAAATAATTTATTGAATAATTTAAGAAAGAAAGGAACTACATGATCAGTGCAATTCTTAAACAGTTCACTAATGATTCCATCAGGGCCAGCTGCTTTACCATTTTTAAGTTTCCTTATTGCCAACAGTACCTCTTCTTTAGATATTGATCTGTGTCATCATCGAGTATATCATTGTAGCCGGTTGGGCAGGGTTCTCTCACCACGTCAGCACCAGTTTGCTTCAAGGCTTTATTGAGGACAAGACGGGGAACATATCGGGACTTGGGTAAAGGGAACAGGAGAGCGGGGGGTTAAAGGGCAAGGGACTGTCCTCGTGGAAGGAGGGAAATAAGTAAGTAAATGATTACCCCGTGGACAAAACAACAAAGTCCTCGTAAGCAAGCGTACAGTAATGTCTATTTACGTTCATTCACTCACTCACTCCAAACATCACTTTACCAAATATTTCACATGAATCTACAATTGTTACAAACGTGTGATAAGACTAAACTATCCCATTAACTGAAATGAGCAATTGCTTCCCGATTCGAAATTGTCTAATTTCTTAAAGATATTTATATAAATCCTAGAACTTCAAAACGTAAGTTGATGTTACATTTCAGTTAAGATTAACTCGGTTATTCGAAATAATCGCAAATCCGTTCAAATGCATAACATCTAAACAAAGTAAACTGATAGAATAATACCAATAAGGAAATACAAATAGCATTTACATTTTGGTATCAATTTCTCAATGGTAGAAATGCTTACTGTGAAGTATGATATATTTCACTCACCCTATCAGGTTGACAGAGGCCCGCACACACACTGCTGTTGCCTGTTCTCTTTTAAAGCTAACTGAGAACTGATGATATTGGTTCTACAAGGAAAGGGTAGGAGAACTCACTTCGTAAAAACATATCAAGATGCAGCACATCCACCCTACATGATTATTATTTTGCACGTGAAGTTATGATGCTAAAGCTAACACGGGTCATAAACGTGCACTCTCTCTCTCTCTCTCTCTCTCTCTCTCTCTCTCTCTCTCTGCGGGGCAAAGAGAACAATTTCACCCTGTTACATCATCATCATGTACAGCTTCATTTTCCACATTATCTACATTTGGTTGTAACAACTGCTGAAAATGTTTAAACCAAGTATCTATTTCAATGTTATGACTTGGTTGTTTTGTTTTAAAAGAGAGTTTACTGATATTATTCCAAAATTCCTTTTGACAGTCTATAGAAGCTACAAGCTTATCTATAAAAGATCTATTAATTTTTATATTTTTTTCTCTTTATCAAATGTTTATACTTTCTTCTCGAGGGAGAGAGAGAGGGGGGTGAGAGAGAGGGGGGAAGAGAGAGAGGGAGACAGAGAGAGAGGGGGGAGAGGGGGAGAGACAGGGAGAGAGAGAGGGGGAGAGAGAGGGGAGAGAGAGAGAGAGGGGGGGAAGAGAGGGGGAGAGAGAGATCGAGGGAGAGAGAGAGAAAGGGGGTGGGGAAGAAAGAGGGAGAGAGAGAGATAGAGAGAGGGGGGGAGAGGGGAAGAGCGAGATGGAGGGAGAGAGAGAGCGAGAGAAAGGGGGTGAGGGGAGGAAGAGGGATATATATATATAGAGAGAGAGAGAGGGGGGGGAGAGAGAGAAAGAGAGAGGGAGAGATAGATAGACAGAGAGAGGAGGGGGGAGAGACGGAGAGAGAGGGAGAGAGAGAGAGAGGGAGAGAAAGGGGGGGGGGGAGAATGAATGAATGAATGAATGAATGAAGATATTAGCACTTTGGCCGACTTACACATCTGCCGTTGTTCTAAGAGACACACAAACATGTACGCATATAAATGTAGTTATACTGAATACTTAATACATGTATAATGTACGAGTATAACACAGCGTCAAACTGAGAGACACAACATCACTCACATCTGTACGGAACGGAAGCGAGTAACACACACACGCGCGCGCACACACACACACACACACACACACACACACACACACACACACACACTAACACACACCAAGGGAAAAACAACAACAAAACCCTAGCATGAATGCTACACATGAATGATTCAAGTGAAATTAACACAGAAAAGTAACGATAAAATTTTAAACACAGATGTAAGAGACATAAAAGGCAGCAAATAAGGCGACGGGTAATAGGGATATGGACAGATAGACACATCATGTGAAAGACAGAGAGATGGAGAGACAGAGGGGAGAGAGAGACACAGACAGACAGACAGACAGACAGACAGAGATGTAAAGATATGTCAGTGTGGGAAGGAAAAAAAAAAAAAGAGTTGGGTGAGGGTGGTTCACAATTTGTAATACATGTAAGTATACAAAATCGTAGACGTGACCAGACTAGAGTTTGATTTCGTTTGTTTGTGTCCACTGTAAAGAGAAAATCTCTGAGAGAGAGAGAGAGAGAGAGAGAGAGAGAGAGAGAGAGAGAGAGAGAGAGAGAGAGAGAGAGAACAAAATCAGCTGAGTTGTCATATCATATGATTTATTGCTGATGATCAACAACAAAAACAACAACAACAAAAAACAAAATACCACAAATAAACAAACAACAAGAAACAAACAAAAAAAACAACAACAACAAAAAAACCCGTCCGGTGTAACACCCTATTCATACCCCAGGTGGTTTGCCCCGGGTCAAATTTGCCTGGCCCAGACTACCCCAGTTGTCTATGTTTACTGGCCTGGAATGACCCCCGGGGGAAAACTTCAGCTGGTCAGGACTGACCCGCCAGTTGGGTTTTAACCCCTGTTGTATTCAACTGGGGAGGGGGGGGGGGGAAGGGGTGGGGGAGGTGTTGTCGTTTTCAACTGGGCGTATTGAGTGGGGGGGGGGAGGGGGGGGGGGGGGCGCATCGATCTTGACTAGCGAAAAAATAATGACCCGGGGGGGTAAAATCTGGCGGGGGGGGGGGGGGGGGTAGTTTGAGGCTGTTACGCCGGAAACGGTCATTTCACAGCAGATCTGATGGAAGACATGTCAAGAGATCCAAAGCAACAAACACAACACAAAACACTACTGCCCCCCCCCCCCCCCCCCCTCTTCAGACCCAGCACAAACAGAATCAACCCAATATCGCACAGGTACAACAATCATCAATATAATCATGATGATGCCTATATACATTAGTTGATGAAACATGTTTAAATATCTTAAGATTCCAGTAGACAACAAACACTACAGGGTAAATAAAACGATGTTAAAATGGATCAAAGAAGAAAAAAAAGGTCTTCGGATTACAAAAATCAATGACAGTATTCACCCATTTGCGCTGCAACCAACAACCAAAACAGTTGTTTTGCAATTAGTTAAATGTACAAAGGCAAACATGTTTGCTTTCTTTTATCGTTCCGTTTTTTTGTTGTTGTTTTTTCTCTCTCTCTTTCTCTTTTCTTTCTTTCATCTTCCAATTCAGACAAATCACTCCAACACTTCTTCAGTGAATGTCATCTTCAAGCACTTAAACAGGGAGATTCCTTTAAATCTGCCTCTGAGCCTCCCAAGGCAAACAAATCACTCCAACACTTCTTCAGTGAATGTCATCTTCAAGCACTTAAACAGGGAGATTCCTTTAAATCTGCCTCTAAGCCTCCCAAGGCAAACAAATCACTCCAACACTTCTTCAGTGAATGTCATCTTCAAGCACTTAAACAGGGAGATTCCTTTAAATCTGCCTCTAAGCCTCCCAAGGCAAACAAATCACTCCAACACTTCTTCAGTGAATGTCATCTTCAAGCACTTAAACAGGGAGATTCCTTTAACTCACGCAGTACGGCCAGTCCTCTCTTCTCCTCTACACAGACCCCTCGGATGTCCAGTGGGTGTCTCAATGACCCAACATTTAGCTTCCGTCGTCAGAATTGTGGTATTCTTTGTCAACATTCACGTCTTCATTATATGAGCCTTCGCTTGCAATATTTTGATGATGGTATTTGGGGTGAAACGCTGGTAACGTCGTCTCTTTCGCCGTTCGTATGGAGAGAGTTAAATCTGCCTCTAAGCCTCCCAAGGCAGACAAATCACTCCAACACTTCTTCAGTGAATGTCATCTTCAAGCACCAAAACAGGAATGTTTGTTGAAACCCGATAGATCAATTGAATTTCAGGCTTACTGTGAATATCTCTGGAAACAATGTCACAAAAACCCATTCACTCACTCGCACACAAAAGGAATAAGTAATGGCTGCAGATTATGCAACAAAACAAGAAATGTAGACACATCTTTTTTTGTTTCTCAAAACAGCTTTTGTTATACATCTTTCCCTTTGAAATATCCGTGAAGAAACCCATGGGAGTGAGAACGTGAAGATGAATTACAAAGAATTAATTTTTATGAGTGGATAGCGTGTGTGCAGAGTTTTTATTGGTTTTTTGTTTGTTTGTTTGTTGTTGTTTTTTTTGGTTTTGTTGTTGTTGTTGTTGTTGGTTTGTTTGTTTGTTTGTTTTGTTTTGTTTTTAGTTTATATTGCAGCTGACAATTGTTTTAGAACTCAAGCACCCTTCGTTGTGGAGTAGTGGAGTCAGCAGACATATATAGATATAGCTGTGTGTGTGTGTGTGTGTGTGTGTGTGTGTGTGTGTGTGTACATAGTGACAAACTGCCTCCCCACCCCCCCACCCCCCAACCTCCACCCCCCCAACCCCACACCCCCTCCACACCCCACCCCTCCAATCCGCTCGCCTTCGACGATCTAGCATGGCTGGTGTAAGGGGGAGTCACTCCTTGTCCGGGGCACTGCCGGAGCTGGATGCTCGCCCCTTTTTCTTCATGCTGCGGTTGCTGTCGTAGAACCCACTCTGTCGCTTGAGCTTCTCCAGCTTGGCCTTGTTCTTCCGCTTGAAGAACCCACACTGGGAGACACACATACCGGGTTGTAGTAGTAGCAGTAGCAGCAGTAGTAATATTCAACAACCATCTACCTGAAGATCTAGTAGTTATCAGCCCCATCCACATGTAATATGCGGTTTCTGTTCAAACGTGTGTGTGTGTGTGTGTGTGTGTGTGTGTGTGTGTGTGTGTGTGTGTGTGTGTGTGTGTGTGTGTGTGTGTGTGTGTGTGTGTGTGTGTGTGTGTGTGTGTGTGTGTGTGCGCGCGCGCGCGCGCGCGCAAGTTTTTATATTGATATGCACTTGTGTGTATCCTAATTTCTACTGTATCTGTGTTTGTGTATGATTTTCGATTTATGTTCAAACCTTGTTGTGTACTATCCCCCCACCCCCACCCCCCACCCCCACATTATTCCTTGTGACCCCGGTACACTTGGTAATAAAGACATATTCTATTCTATTCTCTTAGCAACAACAGCAGCAGCACCACCACCAGCAGCAGCAGTAGTAGTAGTAGCGGTTAAACACACACACACACACACACACACACACACACACACACACACACACACACACACAACCGTGTTAATAATAATGAAATTGATATACCGCCTTTCCAAGTAAAACATGTTCGATTGCACTGCACAATATAAACACCGATTTGTAGTATAAAAAAGGTATTGAACATCAACACAATACAAGACAAAACAAGACAATGCAACAAAACACAATACAATTCAGCACAGTACAACACACGACAGCACAGCGCAACACAACGCAACGCAACACAACACAACAGAACACAACGCAACGCAACGCAACACAACACAGAACAGCACAGTAACACAGCACAGCAACACAGTACCACACAACACAACACAACGCAACACAACACAACACAACACAACACAACACAGCACAGAACAGCACAGTAACACAACACAGCACAACACAACACAACACAACGCAACACAACGCAACACAGAACAGCACAGTAACACAACACAGCACAGCAACACAGTACCACACAACACAACACAACGCAACGCAACACAGAACAGCACAGTAACACAACACAGCACAGCAACACAGTACCACACAACACAACACAACACAGCAACACAGTACCAAACAACACAACGCAACACAACACAACACAACACAACACAACACAACACAACACAACGCAACACAACACAACGCAACACAACACAACACAACACAACGCAACACAACACAACGCAACACAACACAGAACAGCACAGTAACACAGCACAGCAACACAGTACCACACAACGCAACACAACACAACACAACACAACACAACACAACACAACACAACGCAACACAACACAGAACAGCACAGTAACACAACACAGCACAGCAACACAGTACCACACAACACAACACAACACAACGCAACACAACACAACGCAACACAACACAGAACAGCACAGTAACACAACACAGCACAGCAACACAGTACCACACAACACAACACAACGCAACGCAACACAGAACAGCACAGCAACACAGTACCACACAACACAACACAACACAACGCAACACAACGCAACACAACACAGAACAGCACAGTAACACAACACAGCACAGTAAACACAGTACCACACAACACAACACAGCACCAAACAACACAACACAGCACAGTAAACACAGTACCACACAACACAACACAGCACCAAACAACACAACACAACACAGCACAGCAACACAGTACCACACAACACAACACAACACAACGCAACACAACGCAACACAACACAGCACAGCACAGTAACACAACACAGCACAGTAAACACAGTACCACACAACACAACACAGCACCAAACAACACAACACAACACAGCACAGCAACACAGTACCACACAACACAACACAACACAACGCAACACAACGCAACACAACACAGCACAGCAACACAGTACCACACAACACAACACAGCACAGTAAACACAGTACCACGCAACACAACACAGCACAGTTGTGAGCTGTGAGGTCCCCCACCCACCCTCCAGGCGATCAGAACGATGATGACCAGCAGAAGCAGACCTCCGATGAGGCCGCCGATGATGTACCAGATGTTGATTTCATCGCCTCCACTGATCCTCTTCATCTGGGTCCTCACCTGGCAGACAGCACTGACCATGGGGAAGTCACGACAACCATCAGAGGGTCGTTTATTGCTGAGCTCAAACGTAAGTACACGACAGGGAACAGATACTTCCAATGAATGAAAGAACGAATGAAGGGTTTATTCATTATGGGCCAGTGCCCCTAAATGAAGGGGTATGCTACGACATAATTATACGGTCACACAAAAATGTTGATAATATATCATAAAAAAAAAAAGAAAAAGAAAAGATAATTCATTACATATCTTACCTCTATTACATGACCACATTTTTATGTTATTATTTTTATTTTTATTAACTGTCTACCCTGTTCGGTTTAATGATGAAACACACATTGATTTTTGACTCACTTGTGTAAACAAAGTGAGTCTATGTTTTAACCCGGTGTTCGGTTGTCTGTGTGTGTGTGTGTGTGTGTGTGTGTGTGTGTGTGTCCGTGGTAAACTTTAACATTGATATTTTCTCTGCAAATACTTTGTCAGTTGACACCAAATTAGACATAAAAATAGGAAAAATTCAGTTCTTTCTAGTCATCTTGTTTAAAACAATATTGCACCTCTGGGATCGGCACAAAAAAATAAATAATGAAGCCTAATTATATGCAAACTGCATTTACTGTTATAAGAGCAGTCATTATTATCATTTTTTGTTCAAACAGGAACTTCTTTTGCTAAGCATGGAAGTTTTATTTATTTTGCAAACGTTTTGGTGCAGATAGTAAAAAAAAAGGGAAATTACTCTAATTAATGCTAGGGGACTAAATTTGCTTTAAACTGATCTTTCTCATCTTAAACATTACATTTTGAAATTATACTCAATACATAAAAAGCTTGTGTGTTTTACTCTCAGTCACAAGTGAGTCTTGAAGGCTTTGCCTCTCTTGTTTTTCTTTCTCTAATCTTTTTGTGCAGGCGCTGAGAAGCCGTAGATTAAAAGATCAGTGCAAGTTCTCGACAGAGAAGCAAGATGGTTCCAGAGGGGAGTAAAGGAGGCAGTCCACATCGCCGCCAGGAACCCCACCCTCAACCGTGACCGGGGCCGACACAACCTGCCGTCGGTGTACTCCTCACCCGGCAAGTCACACTGTCGGGAGTTCGCTCACGGCGATGCGTACAGCTGCTAGTTCTCTACCCAGCAGTTGCGCTGAAGAAGCCGGCCGCATCGCCGACGAAAGCTACGCAAGTGAGTAGCCTTCTTTGACTGAGAGATCGGTTTAACTTGGTAGTCATTAGATGATCAGTTGCCATTGTCGCTGTTGCCATAGGAAACCAGAGGTGATAAGACAAATGAAGTAGCAGGCATTATCTTGGGTCAGTTGGTCTGTTGTGGTGGTGGTGGTGTGTTCTCGGCGATCCATGAAACGTAGCGGTCATTGTGGATTGTGAGTTCAGAACCCAGGTGTCATGTTCTATGTGTTATTCTTCACTACTGAATAGTTTGTTTGCTTGTTTGTTTTAGAAATACCAATGAAGATTTTTTTTTTTTTTTTTTTTTACCGTATTGTGTACATTTGTATTTGTATTCCTTTTTATCACAACAGATTTCTCTGTGTGAAATTCGGGCTGCTCTCCCCAGGGAGAGCGCGTCGCTATACTACAGAGCCACCCATTTTTTTGTATTTTTTCCTGCGTGCAGTTTTATTTGTTTTTCCTGTCGAAGTGGATTTTTCTACAGAATTTTGCCAGGAACAACCCTTTTGTTGCCATGGGTTCTTTTACGTGCGCTAAATGCATGCTGCACACGGGATCTCGGTTTATCGTTTCATCCGAATGACTAGCGTCCAGACCACCACTCAAGGTCTAGTGGAGGGGGAGAAAATATCGGCGGCTGAGCCGTGATTCGAACCAGCGCCCTCAGATTCTCTCGCTTCCTAGGCGGACGCGTTACCTCTAGGCCATCACTCCACATGTAATGCAATTGCCAAATGAGAAGTAAACTGACATTATGTTATACTATGTTGTGTGTGTGGATTAGAACTGTCATGGTGGCGATGGCGTTCAAAAGAAAATACAACTTTCTGCACAAAGGGGGAAAAAAACTGCATTAAGACTGTAAAAATAGATGAAGAAGAAGAATTATAATGATGATGATGATGATGATAACACAAATAAGAATGATGATGATGATGATGATGATGATGATGATGATGATGATGATACGAATAAGAAGAATGATGATGATGATGATAATGATGATGGTGATGGTGGATGATGATAATGAAAAGGAACTGAACAATGTGGGCCATCGTTTAAAAAAAAAAATATATATATATATATATATAAATTAAAAGGATCGCCATCATAAACTGAATACCTCAAAGACACATCAACAGACTGAACACCCAGGCAAACCAGCCGCAGCTTATCAGTTCACTGTCAAACCACAAACTAAGCAAACGCTAATCAGTCATTCACACACTTCACTCACTCGAGCTCTGGTGTCCATTTTGTATCTTCGTGCTTGTTTAGGTAACAGACAACTATCATTTATGTGGCTTTAGGTGTGTAGGTTTTGACCGACTATTACGACAAGAGTTCTACATGCTTCTTCACGACTCCTCTCTCTCAACCGCGATCAAAATGATGCGAATGCCTTCAAGAATCAACACGTCGTGTTTCGCGAAACCAGCCTGGCAGTTATCAGTATCAGTAGCTCAAGGAGGCATCACTGCGTTCGGTCAAATCCATAATATAAACGCTACACCACATCTGCCAAGCAGATGCCTGCCCAGCAGCGTAACCCAATGCGCTTAGTCAGGCCTTGAGAAAAAAAAAACACAACAACTAAAAAACAAACCAACCTGGCAATCTTAACTAACCTCTCGACGTTTGGGTTCCGACCAACGGTAGAACAGTGCAAGGTCTGGCTGTACCACTGAGGTTGTCGTCACGTAAAACAGGGAGTCGACGTTCTGGAGAAAAAGAAAAAAGAAAAAAAAGTAATGACCAAAAAGGTTAAAGGGCATATACCTTTTTACGGTCCTATGGGCGGTGAATTCATATCCACTGTGTCTAGGGCTCGGTACAGGAAGGCGGGGCCCAATTCCACTGATTTAATATTTCCAAACAGTCAGGTAGCAATTCACTCCCAGGTGTGGACTGTGGAAAGACGGAGTAAAGTGCCCTTTACCAAGGACACAACACCATGCCGAAACGGGGCCTGGAACCCTGATCACTGGTCAACACTGGATCACAAGTCCAGCGGCTGTCAGATTCTGCCACTGCACCGCCTGTTGTGGAAACCTTTCGTCAAATATCAAGACTAACATCTGATCCGTCGTTTATCAGTCATTTATCAAGACTACCTTTTGGCCTGTCTTTATATCAAGACTACCTTTTGGCCTGTATTTTATCAGTCATATATCAAGACTACCTTTTGGCCTGACTTTATATCAAGACTACCTTTTGGCCTGTCTTTTATCAGTCATATATCAAGACTACCTTTTGGCCTGTCTTTATATCAAGACTACCTTTTGGTCTGTCTTTATATCAAGACTACCTTTTGGCCTGTCTATATATCAAGACTACCTTTTGGCCTGTCTTTATATCAAAACTACCTTTTGGCCTGTCTTTATATCAAGACTACCTTTTAGTCTGTCTTTATATCAAGACTACCTTTTGGCCTGTCACAGTCGAATATCAAGGCTACCTTTTGGCTCGTCTTAGCGTTCCGTGAAAGTTTCGGTACAGATAAGGTTCAAACTTTCCGTCAAGTAGCTCAGGGAGGTACACACTGACGCACGCATCACTGACCCCGGGAAAGGCGATGGCGGATCTGCGGAGAGTGACCGCGACATTGACCTCTGCCCTCTGGTTGGCCTGCAAGGTCGTCAGGGGGCACTTGTACGTTCGGCACTGGTAGCTGTCACAGTCCTGTGACATCACACACACACACACACACACACACACACACACACACACACACACAAAGTGTTGGAATGAAACTCAGCATGATGATAGGTATAAACAAGACCTTTGAAGTCATCTGCTTTATGATGCTATGGTAGGCAGGGTGAGAGGTCAAAGGTCAAGTTCAATATTTGGTCAAATAGAAAAAAAAAAAAAGTTTGACAGAGGTGGAATTTAACACCTCGTGTTGATCAAACTTGGTATGTGGCATTATCATGGGTACGGCACCATCACCAAAAGAAATTCAATATTACAGGTTAAAGGTCAAGGTTATGACATGGGGGTACGATGCAGAAAAGAAAAGGAAATTTTCTTCCTAAAATTACGTTTACGTAACATACTTACCGTGACCCACTGGTGCAGACTCCGGGAGGGGTCTGATTCCTGTCCTGTGCAAACTACAACCCACCTATGCGGAGAAAACGAAAGTAGCTACGGCCGATAACCTCCCGAAGTAGATTACCTCCCCTGTGCATCCCTGACTTGCACCCTGTTTTTACGGCAGCCATCTTGACTCCTGATCTATTTTAACTCTCACCATACGAA
>NC_134894.1:62237530-62272530 GCF_041734735.1 Babylonia areolata | reverse complement strand
CCTTGCTACATGGACAACAACAACAACAAGACACCTTGCTACATGGACAACAACAACAACAACACACCTTGCTACATGGACAACAACAACAACAAGACACCTTGCTACATGGACAACAACAACAACACACCTTGCTACATGGACAAAAACAACAACAACAAGACACCTTGCTACATGGACAACAACAACAACAACACACCTTGCTACATGGACAACAACAACAACAAGACACCTTGCTACATGGACAACAACAACAACACACCTTGCTACATGGACAACAACAACAACAAGACACCTTGCTACATGGACAACAACAACAACAACAAGACACCTTGCTACATGGACAACAACAACAACACACCTTGCTACATGGACAACAAGAACAACTCACCTCCCTACATCAACATCAAGAACAACAACCCCAAACTCAGCCTCCTACAGGTAAAACAGCAACAACAACACACCTTCCAACAATACTGCTGTTGTGTATGGGAGAGAGGGAGATGTCAATCTAACATGACTGCCGAATGTAAAAATACTATCCAATCAGAGCGAATTGGCGGCCATTTTGTTTTCGTGGTTCTTCAATGTCTGCCGCATTCGTGCGACTGGGTTGTTGTGGTGACTGTGATTGATACTTTGAGTGCAGGTATGAAAAATATTAATCTTTGCTCGAATCTCTTGAAAATTCTGTTCGTCCTTCGCATTAGTATGGTTTGGCGCACATTCTTACTGCGCGATTGCTATCATCATATCTAGTATTATCAAACGGGGTTCCTCCAGAGTCCAGTCCAGTATTCTGTAACCCTCTTTAGGAAAAACAACAACATACCTTCCTGTAGGTAATACTAGTACGGAATGGCTTGTCACACTGAATTAAAGGCACACACACACACACACACACACACACACACACACACACACACACACACTCCTTCAATACGCACACTGCAGCATTAAAAAGCAGGCAACAGACAGTGTGAGCAATTATAAAATATTACCAGAACAAACAAAAAGGTAGTAGTAAGGTGCGAAAGAGTTTCCAGCAACATTATTCCAGAGGCGAGTCTTATGAAAGAAGTCTTATGAAGAAGAATTTAAACCTTCTCAGAAGGGCAAGGATGGTAAACACTGAGATGATGAAAGTGAAGGAATGGCGAGACATACAGCTCATAGATGTTCTGGATTACTCGTCACAATGGAAAGAAATGGCGGATCAACACCCCCCTCCCCCGCGACCCCCCCTCCCCGCCACCCCCTCCCTCCCCCCCCGACCCCCACCCCCCCACACACCTGTCCTTCAGAAGGCCTAAGCTGATGACCAGAAGCACTGACAATACATGTTTTGATAGTCAGTCGTGTTCGACTATGACCATCAGAACATCAGAGGAGGTAACTACTGCCTTGACTATTTGGGCTAGAATTTGAAAATGGTGGAGAGTGTCTTGCCCAGGTTATATATCCCCACTCTCTCGGCCAAGAGGGTCTTAAGACAGACGGCGTTGGGATGGTTCCCAAAGGCCAACTAGCCCCCCAAGGCTGCAGCACTAAGAGCCAGTGCAATCTCTCCTCCTAGTTTGAGAGTCATAGTCCTTCAGAAAAGACTGAGCTGTAAATGACTTCCCATTGCAATGGAGAAACCACTGATAACACAGCTCTCACTCTGCTGTTGGCCCAACTGTAAACTACTGCAAAACAACAAATCAACAACTAACCAGCCCCTATTATCCTTTCTTATCAACTGATACCACTTTCTGGAAAGACCTTGAACTGAAGACGACAACTACTTCTACTACTGCTGCTGCTGCTGTCGTTGTTGCTCCTGCGACTGCTACTACTACCACTACTACTACTACTACTACTACTGCTGCTGCTGCTGCTGCTGCTTCTGCTGCTGTTGTTGTTGTTGCTGCTGCTACTACTGCAACTACCACTACTGCTACTGCTGCTGCGGCTCCTCCTCCTCCTATTGCTACCATGCCACTATCGCCACCTCCACGCCCCTGCTGCTACAACTACTACTACCACCCCAACCCCCACCACCCCCACCACCACTGACCCATCCAGACGCACGTCCGCCACGATGGCTGTCTGAGACTCCAGGCTGAGGACGTTGTCCGCCATGTTGCTCTCTGGGTTCTCCGCGGGGTCTGAGGGCGTGACCTTGACCTCGAAGGTGACCCGGCGGTTTTGCGGCTCCAGGGGCAGGGAGTCAGCCAGGAACTTGATGCGGACCTGCACGGCCTCGCTGTTCCCCAGAGGGGCCCAGCCCTCGCAGTGGAGGAGCGAGTCATGGCGGGCTTCACAGAGCATGCCCGTCGCTGTCCAGAAGTCCATGGGTCCGGTCAGATTGACGCTCAGCATCATGCCGAAAGACGTCTCCCCGCGGTTCAGCACGTTCAACACCAGCTCCACCTGACAGAGAGAGAGAAAGAGAGAGAGAGAGAGAGAGGAGGGGGGAGAGACAGACGGAGAGAATTATCCCTCGTGGTATAACCAGATTCATGTCCCATTCATACTTTACAGAACTTTGCTGCTCCTTGTAGATGTATGCATCAACGTAACTTCCATACTTGGCCAAAAACGTTCCTATTTGAACTAAAAAGAAAAATAAAAAAATGATGACATGACTTATCAATCAGTATGTCAGAAGTGGTACATAGTATATCTTTTTCTTTCTTTTTTTTCTACTCTCTTCTTTTGGTACATAGTATGTCTTTTTCTTTCTTTTTTTTCTACTCTCTTCTTTCCTTTTCTTGAGTGGCACTCTAAGTGCTAGTCTTTCAGATGAGTCTAAACCCAGACTCCGTGTCCAACACACACTTTATATATGTATATGTATATATGAATATCTCTCTCTCTCTCTCTCTCTCTCTCTCTCTCTCTCTCTCTCTCTCAATATATATATATGTATATATATATATATATATATGTGTGTGTGTGTGTGTGTGTGTGTGTGTGTGTGTGTGTGTGTGTCCCATATAATTAAAACCAATCACTTGTAAGGTTATCATTTCTTCACCGATCGTGCTAAACTTTGATGTGAAAGATGTTTGACGTTCAATGTCCCAGTGAATAAGTGAAACAGTTTTGTGTGATCGCTGTGCTTGTAAGACATCACAGAAAAAACAACAACATCATCCCTTTACATGAATGCTTGCGTAATAGTTCGTATCAGGCACAGCTAGAAATCTACAAAATCTCTTATGTGTTTATGGGTTTATCTTTTATGTGTGTAACTGAAACGCTTCGGAAATGGTATGGGTCGATAAGCAGAACTTGCCAAGACAATTCTTCAAGGCACAGTGCAGGGAAGGACAAAGAACCTGCCAAGAAAACCCTGCAAGGCACAGTGCATGAAAGGAGAAGGAGAGGCAGGAAGAAAAAAAAGAAAAAAAGAAATGGCAGGACAACATCCCACAATGGACAGGCCTGAGGCTGAGAGACGCCCTGAGAGAACCGAGGGGCAGAGAGGAATGGGGTTAGCTGGTTGCCAGGTCACCAATGCTGCCTTCACGGCCGTGAAACTACAGGACAGAAGAACACACCAGAACACAAATGTCAGCCAGTGGCAGGGGTACCTGAGTGGTTTCGTTGACGACGTTCAGCTGATAGTCGTCATTGGTCGGCACGTACATCACGTGCCCTGTCAGGACGAGGTCAGTCACGCACACCTGGTCCTGGCCGCACTGGTTCTTGAAGCGGAGCTGGAAACGAATGGAGAGCTGGTTAGTGAGGGTTCTCTGTGGAGAGCTGGTTAGTGTGGGTTGTCTTTTTGTTGACAGCTAGTTGGTGTGGGTTCTATGATTGTGGTGAGCTGGTTAGTGTTGGTTCTCTCATTGTGGAGAGCTGGTTAGTGTGGGTTCTCTGTGGAGAGCTGGTTAGTGTGGATTCTCTATGGAGAGCTGGTTAGTGTGGGTTCTCTGACTGTTGAGAGCTGGTAAGTGAAGCTTCTCTGTGGAGAGCTGGTTAGTGTGGGTTCTCTGTGGAGAGCTGGTTGTTGTGGGTTCTCAGAAAGCCCAAGCTCTAACCTGGTGAGTGACGGAGTCTGGCATGGACTGGTTCAGCATGGGAGCGATGCCAGGAAAAGCCGTGGTGTTGAGACTGAAGCGGGCCTCCAGCTGCACCGGTTTGAAGGGGTTGCGGTTGATCTGGTCCTGCCACACACAGACACCACAGTGGTCACAATCGGGGGGGGGGGGGGGGGGGGGGGGGGGGTCACAGGCCGCACGTGCGTACCGCTTGCACGTCACGCTTTGCTTGCATTTGAAGTATGTTTATCATCGGTTACATACAACGTACATACAAGATAAAGGTAAAGATATGGATGGAGATAAGAGACTGGAAATTATTTTTTTTTTAAATTGATAGTTGGGGCATGCATGTGTTGATGAGCACCACACACACACACACACACACACACACACACACACACAAGGTACAGGATGACCAGGTAAGGCTGACACATACAAAGGTAAAGTACTTGTGTCAGGATGACCAGGTAAGGCTGACACACACAAAGGTAAAGTACCTGTGTCAGGATGACCAGATAAGGCTGACACACACAAAGGTAAAGTACCTGTGTGCTGACCAGGTAAGGCTGACACACACAAAGGTAAAGTACCTGTGTCAGGATGACCAGATAAGGCTGACACACACAAAGGTAAAGTACCTGTGTCAGGATGACCAGATAAGGCTGACACACACAAAGGTAAAGTACCTGTGTGCTGACCAGGTAAGGCTGACACACACCTGTTTGAGGACGGCTAGGTATTGCTGACACAGCGGAGAGGTACGGGTGACGGTGAGGGGCAGGTGCAGGGAGGTGGTGGTGGTTCCATCCTCAGGGTTGTACAGCCGGACACGTCGGGACCCGTCCGTGTTGATCAGCTTGTCCACTTCCAGGTGTACGTCGAAACCTGCAGCCAAAGAGTGTTGTGACAGAAACGGTACTGAAAGCAGCAGCACGATGAGTGTAACCCGAGGACTGTCAGAAGTCTCAATGCAAACTCTATTTATTTCAATCAAGTAGTTAAAAATACACAGTAGTATAAAATACAAAGTAGATCATAAGAATACGTATCTAAAGATCACAGTCCTCATTCTTTGGCCCTTTCTACAGTTGTAGCACTGGTTATTCAAGATTTTGGAATAAGAATTTATATTAGCTTAGTCCTTTTGCAAATGCTATTCAAAATTACGAAATACATACATAATGTTAAACATCCCACTTATGAAATCTTTACTTCATCTTCTGCAACACACATTTATACTACCAAAACCATTTGACCACCTGGCAAGGAATAAACAACCACATCGTCAGAAGTCTCAATGCAAACTGACGGGTCTGTCTCATGATCTCACGCGTACAGTTTTTCTGAATTTCTATCACACTGCATTTAATGTACTCTCTCAGCATACTTCCCGTGCAATGTCCAGCCAGAGCAAAGTTCATGTCACTACATGAACAGTTACCTCCTCCTTTTCCTCCTCCTTTTCCTCCTCTTCCTCCTCCTCCTCCTCCTTCTTCTTCTTCTTCTCCTCCTCCTAAGTCATTTTGGTCCATTACACAAAACGAGACAATAATCAAAACCAATGCCCGACTTTCCATAACTAGGTCATAGTAATCAATAGCAATTATAGAATAAATCACCCATACGAAAAAAAAAGGCATGCAACTTTTCCTTAGTAGTAGTAGTAGTAGTAGCAGCAGTAGTAGTGATACTTATACAGCACATATCTTCGACATGTCTTCGGTCTGCAACAAAACTCAGAGCGTTTCGCAAAGTCATTTGCACCACAAATTGCCCACCTGGATGGAGTCGATTGACAGCTCTTCAGGATATCATCGCATTGTTCGTATACTGTGTCATTTAGTCACACACACACACACACACACACACACACACACACACACACACACACACACACACACACACACACACACAGATGTTTTCACATAAAGAGAAGGAGGAAGACAAAGAACATAAGATTTCTGACGACAAAAGCAACAGGCCGGGCCATTCAGACACTCACTGGACTATCGGATGGGGTCTTTGTGGGGCGGGAGAGGGGAGAGGGGGAGGAGGAAGGGGTGAGTGGGGGAGGGGGAGGGGGAGAGCGGGGAGGGGGATGGCAGGGGGGGGGTGTGGGGGTGGGGGGTCTGAAAGTGATGATTGCATCGGCCTTCACATTTCAGCAAACATTTCGTCCAAGAAGAACCCAGCTACACAGGTTAAAGGCAAACATTTCATCGTGCAGATTTAAACATAACCAAGTACTGGACTGAAGAAGGGCATTGTTGACTGAAATACATAAGGGATAGATCGATAGATCGATAGACAGACAGACAGACAGATTGATAGAATTATTTACATCACTACACTACACTACAGCACAATTGGCTCACATGGTGGTGGTGGTGGTGGTGTGTCCATCGAGATCGATGATGACCATCGTTGTCATCCAGCTGGGGGATGGGGGGAGGATGCTCATGAATCTATCTGAGTGCGCAGATGGCTGAATAGTCCAATCTGCGCACGAAATGTTCGCTGACAGTTGGGGCAGACAAAGACAGGCATACCATTGTTAGGGAGCTTGTTTGCCCGTGACTTTCTGGCCTGCCTCTTCTGAACAGCTGCAGCAGTCCTGTTGGCCTCGCACAACTTGGCGCCTTTGTGCACAGCAGCGCGCCATTTGTCACGGTCCACTGCAGATTCCTCCCAGGAGTCAGGGTTGATATCAAACGCTTTCAGAGAGACTTTCAGAGTATCTCTGAAGTGCTTCTTCTGACCTCCGTGTGATCTCTTCCCTTTTTGCAGCTCGCCATAGAAGAGCCTTTTGGGCAGCCGATGGTCTGGCATGCGAAGCTGGGACTGCATCAGGATGGTAAAGATGCTGGGAAGGGTGGCTTTTGCGAGCACCTCTGTGTCTGGGGTCCTGTCATGCCACTTGATGTTCAGTAGCTTCCTGAGGCATGTTGTGTGGAAGTGGTTCAGCTTCTTGGCATGTCGTTGGTACACTGTCCAAGTTTCGCAGGCGTACAGTAGTGTGGGGAGAACTACTGCTCTGTAGACCTTTAGCTTGGTCTCAAGACTAATGGCTCACATACACTACACAACACAACACAACACAACACAACACAACACAACACAACACAACACAACACTACACTACACTACACTACACTACACTACAATACACTAATTAATTGATTAATCAATGAAAAAAAACCACAACAGTGCTCACTGAGAGAGCGGAATTTGGCCTTGGCGGACTGGGTGAGCCCTGCAGCGCTGTATGTGAACTTGAGGCACAAGGTCACGTTGACGCAACCGGTTTCCGTTCTGCTGAGCACGGACGGACACAGCCGATTGGTCTTCTCCACGGGATTGGGCGTGGCCTCCACGCTGCCATGCGCATTGACAATCAGTCTTGTCTTGAGGAACACGACAGCAGAGCTGGTTGGAGCCCCAACCGCGAAGTCTGGTTGGCACAGAGAGTGTGGAACGAGTGAATGGATGACGATGAGTGAAGGAAGGAAGGGAGGAAGGAAGGAAAGAATGAACAATAAATGACTGAATGCTGCGATACCCCCGAAAACGGAGTATGGCTGCCTACATGGCTGGGTTAAAAAAAAACTAGTCATGCACGGAAAAGCCCACTCGTGTACATTCGGGTGAACGTGGGAGTTGCAGCCCACGAGCGAAGAAGAAGAAGAAGAAGAAGAAGAAGAAGAAGAAGAAGAAGAAGAAGAAGAAGAAGAAGATGATGATGATGATGATGATGATGATGATAAAGAAGAAGAAGAAGAAGAATATGATGATGATGATGATGATGACGATGATGATGATGATGATGGACGAGGAGGAGGAGGAGGAGGAGGAGGAGGAGGAGGAGAAGAAGAAGAAGAAGAAGAAGAAGAAGAAGAAGAAGAAGAAGAAGAAGAAGAAGAAGAAGAAGAAGAAGAAGAAGATGATGATGATGATGATGATGATGATAAAGAAGAATTGAATGCTGCATGAATGAATGATGAATGAATGAATGCTCAGACTGAAGAAAGGATGGAAGGAGGGAATAATGAAGGAGTAAATCAACGAATGAATGAATGAATAAGGAAGAAAGGGAACAACAATAATGAACGATTTATAATGACTGAACAAACTAATGATCCAGTGAATAATAACATGTGAACGAACGAATGACTAACTGACTAAAATTAATCAATGATAATTGTGAAACAATAAATGGTTAAGTGCAAAATAGTGAAAAAAGGAAAAAAAGCCATCTAAAAGGATTGATTTTTCAAAGAACGAATTTTAAACACACCCACCCACCACACGCAGACACAGACACAGACAGACACAGATACAGAGAGACACAGACAGACACACAGACACACACACACACACACACACACACACACACACACACACACACACACTGACCTGGATAGCCGTAGTCACTGAGATGGGAGGTAGGCTTGGCAATGTGTGTCCCGAAAGAAGCCAGGGGCGGAGTGAAGCCCTTGCCTCGGATCTTCTGGGAGAACTTGTTGGCAGGGCCGTCACGTGACCCCAGGTACACGTACACTACCCCCGCACCCCCCTCCTCCATGGGGGCCCCCACTGCGATGTCTGGCAGACAGGACAGGACAGGTAGTAGGGTGGGACAGTAGGACAGGCAGTAGGGGTGGGACAGTAGGACAGGCAGTAGGGGTGGGACAGTAGGACAGGCAGTAGGGTGGGACAGTAGGACAGGCAGTAGGGGTGGGACAGTAGGACAGGCAGTAGGGGTGGGACAGTAGAGACAGTAGGACAGGCAGTAGGGATGGGACAGTAGGACAGGCAGTAGGGGTGGGACAGTAGGACAGGCAGTAGGGGTGGGACAGTAGGACAGGCAGTAGGGGGGGCAGACTTCAGAACAACACTCGCTTCTCTTCCACCCGTCCATCCAGTTAGTTCCCTTGCACCCGTTTTCCCGCTTCCAGCTTCCGCTGTCCCTGGCGTCCCCTGTCCTACTGTCCCACCCCTACTGCCTGTCCTACTGTCCCACCCCTACTGCCTGTCCTACTGTCCCACCCCTACTGTCCCACCCCTACTGCCTGTCCTCCAACCCCTACTGCCTGTCCTACTGTCCAACCCCTACTGTCCCACCCCTAATACCTGTCCTACTGTCCAACCCCTACTGCCTGTCCTACTGTCCAACCCCTACTGTCCCACTCCTACTGCCTGTCCTACTGTCCCACCCCTACTACCTGTCCTACTGTCCAACCCCTACTGTCCAACCCCTACTGCCTGTCCTACTGTCCAACCCCTACTGCCTGTCCTACTGTCCAACCCCTACTGTCCCACTCCTACTGCCTGTCCTACTGTCCAACCCCTACTGCCTGTCCTACTGTCCAACCCCTACTGTCCCACTCCTACTGCCTGTCCTACTGTCCAACCCCTACTGCCTGTCCTACTGTCCAACCCCTACTGTCCCACTCCTACTGCCTGTCCTACTGTCCAACCCCTACTGCCTGTCCTACTGTCCAACCCCTACTGTCCCACTCCTACTGCCTGTCCTACTGTCCAACCCCTACTGCCTGTCCTACTGTCCCACCCCTACTGCCTGTCCTCCAACCCCTACTGCCTGTCCTACTGATGTACTGATGTACATTTATGGAGACTAGACAGGAAAGCCGTTTACCATTGATGGAGACTAGACAGGAAAGCCGTTTACCATTGATGGAGACTAGGAAGGAAAGCCATTTACCATTGATGGAGACTGGACAGGAAAGCACTTCACCATTAATGGAGACTAGACAGGAAAGCCATTTTCCAATGATGGCGACTAGACAACTAGACAGGAAAGCCGTTTACCATTGATGGAGACTAGGAAGGAAAGCCGTTTACCATTGATGGAGACTGGACAGGAAAGCACTTCACCATTAATGGAGACTAGACAGGAAAGCCATTTTCCAATGATGGCGACTAGACAACTAGACAGGAAAGCCGTTTACCATTGATGGAGACTAGGAAGGAAAGCCGTTTACCATTGATGGAGACTGGACAGGAAAGCACTTCACCATTAATGGAGACTAGACAGGAAAGCCATTTTCCAATGATGGCGACTAGACGACTAGACAGGAAAGCCGTTTACCATTGATGGAGACTAGGAAGGAAAGCCGTTTACCATTGATGGAGACTAGACAGGAAAGCCGTTTACCACTGACACAGACTAGACAGGAAAGCCGTTTACCATTTATGGAGACTAGACAGGAAAGCCGTTTACCATTGATGGAGACTAGACAGGAAAGCCGTTTACCACTGACACAGACTAGACAGGAAAGCCGTTTACCATTTATGGAGACTAGACAGGACAGGAAAGCCGTTTACCATTGATGGAGACTAGACAGGAAAGCCGTTTACCACTGACACAGACTAGACAGGAAAGCTGTTTACCACTGACACAGACTAGACAGGAAAGCCGTTTACCATTGATGGAGACTAGGAAGGAAAGCCATTTACCATTAATGGAGACTGGACAGGAAAGCACTTCACCATTAATGGAGACTAGACAGGAAAGCCATTTTCCAATGATGGCGACTAGACGACTAGACAGGAAAGCCGTTTACCATTGATGGAGTCCCTGTTGATGTCCCCAATACTGCTGATGGCAGATCCGAAGCGGGAGAATTTGAGGCCAGCGCCGTTCAGGGCGGTTCCTTCTCGGAAATTTTCCTGCAATGAGGGACAATCGTGTTGAGTGTTGAAGGTGTTCGGAGCGCACTCAAACTATCTGTGGCACAGAATGTAAAGTGTTCAGATGGCACTCAAACTATCTGTGGCACATACTGTAAAGTGTTCAGAAGGCACTCAAACTATCTGTGGCACATACTGTAAAGTGTTCAGAAGGCACTCAAACTATCTGTGGCACATACTGTAAAGTGTTCAGAAGGCACTCAAACTATCTGTGGCACATACTGTAAAGTGTTCAGAAGGCACTCAAACTATCTGTGGCACAGAATGTAAAGTGTTCAGATGGCACGCAAATTGTGGCACATGCTGTAACGTGTTCAGAAGGCACTCAAACTACCTGTGGCACAGAATGTAAAGTGTTCAGAAGGCACTCAAACTATCTGTGGCACAGAATGTAAAGTGTTCAGAAGGCACTCAAACTATCTGTGCCATATACTGTGAAGTGTTCAGAAGGCACCGAAACTATATGTGGCACATACTGTAAAGTGTTCAGAAGGCACTCAAACTATATGTGGCACATACTGTAAAGTGTTCAGAAGGCACTCAAACTATCTGTGGCACATACTGTAAAGTGTTCAGAAGGCACTCAAACTATCTGTGGCACATACTGTAAAGTGTTCAGAAGGCACTGAAACTATCTGTGGCACATACTGTAAAGTGTTCAGAAGGCACTCAAACTATCTGTGGCACATACTGTAAAGTGTTCAGAAGGCACTCAAACTACCTGTGGCACATACTGTAAAGTGTTCAAAGGGCACTCAAACTATCTGGCGCATAATGTAAGGTGTTAAGAAGGCACTCAAAACTATCTGTGGCGCATACTGTAAAGTGTTCAGAAGGCACTCAAACTACCTGTGGCACATACTGTAAAGTGTTCAGAGGGCACTCAAACTATCTGTGGCACATACTGTAAAGTGTTCAGAAGGCACTCAAACTATCTGTGGCACATACTGTAAAGTGTTAAGAAGGCACTCAAAACTATCTGTGCCACATACTGTAAAGTGTTCAGGAGGCACTCAAAACTATCTGTGCCACATACTGTAAAGTGTTCAGAAGGCACTTAAACTATCTGTGGCACATACTGTAAAGTCTTAAGAAGGCACTCAAAACTATCTGTGCCACATACTGTAAAGTGTTCAGAAGGCACTCAAACTATCTGTGGCACATAAGTAAAGTGTTAAGAAGGCACTCAAACTATCTGTGGTACATACTGTAAAGTGTTCCGAAGGCACTCAAACTATCTGTGGCACATACTGTAAAGTGTTCAGAAGGCACTCAAACTATCTGTGGCACATACTGTAAAGTGTTCAGAAGGCACTCAAACTACCTGTGGCACATACTGTAAAGTGCTCAGAGGGCACTCAAACTATCTGGCACATACTGTAAAGTGTTAAGAAGGCACTCAAACTATCTGTGGCACATACTGTAAAGTGTTAAGAAGGCACTCAAAACTATCTGTGCCACATACTGTAAAGTGTTCAGGAGGCACTCAAAACTATCTGTGCCACATACTGTAAAGTGTTCAGAAGGCACTTAAACTATCTGTGGCACATACTGTAAAGTCTTAAGAAGGCACTCAAAACTATCTGTGCCACATACTGTAAAGTGTTCAGAAGGCACTCAAACTATCTGTGGCACATAAGTAAAGTGTTAAGAAGGCACTCAAACTATCTGTGGTACATACTGTAAAGTGTTCAGAAGGCACTCAAACTATCTGTGGCACATACTGTAAAGTGTTCAGAAGGCACTCAAACTATCTGTGGCACATACTGTAAAGTGTTCAGAAGGCACTCAAACTACCTGTGGCACAGAATGTAAAGTGTTCAGAAGGCACTCAAACTATCTGTGGCACAGAATGTAAAGTGTTAAGAAGACACTCAAACTAGTTATCTGTGGCACATACTGTAAAGTGTTCAGAAGGCACTCAGACTACCTGTGGCACAGATTATAAGGTGTTCAGACACAGACACAGACACAGACACAGACACGGACACGGACACACTCACAGACACACACAGACACGGACACACAGACACACACAGACACACAGACACACACACACAGACATAGACACAGACACACACAGACACACACACACACACACACACACACACACACACACACACACACACACACACACACACACTGACCTGGCCTGACCGAACCTCTCCCTGACTGATGTAGACCAACACCCGGCCCTGGTCGTAGTAGCTGGTAGTGTTGGTGAAGAGGGTGAAGGTGGGGGCCCCCACCAGCAGGTCCGCCCACCCGTCCCCCGTCACATCCACCGCGCACAGCACTGACCCGAAGGACGAGTACTCCTGACACCCGTGTACACATCATCATCACCATCATTCAGTACTCCTGACACCCGTGTACACATCATCATCATCATCATTCAGTACTCCTGACACCCGTGTACACATCATCATCATCATCATCATCATCATCATTCAGTACTCCTGACACCCGTGTACACATCATCATCATCATCATCATCATCATCATCATTCAGTACTCCTAACACCCGTGTACACATCATCATCATCATCATTCAGTACTCCTGACACCCGTGTACACATCATCATCATCATCATCATCATCATCATCATCATTCAGTACTCCTGACACCCGTGTACACATCATCATCATCATCATTCAGTACTCCTGACACCCGTGTACACATCATCATCATCATCATTCAGTACTCCTGACACCCGTGTACACATCATCATCATCATCATCATCATCATCATTCAGTACTCCTGACACCCGTGTACACATCATCATCATCATCATTCAGTACTCCTGACACCCATGTACACATCATCATCACCATCATCATCATCATCATCATCATTCAGTACTCCTGACACCCGTGTACACATCATCATCATCATCATTCAGTATTCCTGATACCCGTGTACACATCATCATCATCATCACCATCATTCAGTACTCCTGATACCCGTGTACACATCATCATCATCATCACCATCATTCAGTACTCCTGATACCCGTGTACACATCATCATCATCATCACCATCATTCAGTACTCCTGATACCCGTGTACACATCATCATCATCATCATCATCATTCAGTACTCCTGATACCCGTGTACACATCATCATCATCATCATCATCATCATCATTCAGTACTCCTGACACCCGTGTACACATCATCATCATCATCATTCAGTACACCTGACAACCGAATACACACACCTCATCATCACATAATAACATTCATTTTGAACAAGGGCATGCACGTGTGGTAACAGGATAAGGGTTTGAAACAGAAAGGGAATCAAAATATCATTTTTCAGGGTCAGGACTGCACAGGAAAACAAAAACAAGATCAGGCTGAAATTCCCACAGCAGTATTCTCCCATCGGGGCAGTGAATACATGCCCACTGTGTCTAGCAGTCGGCACAGAGAGGAAGGCGAGGCCCAGTCCTCTCTTTTGGCCACTTTAAATAACCTTCCCTGACCTAAGTCAGGTACCATTCACACCTGGTGAAGTGAGGAAGTCAGGTACCATTCACACCTGGGTGAAGTGAGGAAGTCAGGTACCATTGACACCTGGGTGACGTGAAGAAGTCAGGTACCATTCACACCTGGGTGAAGTGAGGAAGTCAGGTACCATTCACACCTGGGTGAAGTGAGGAAGTCAGGTACCATTGACACCTGGGTGAAGTGAGGAAGTCAGGTACCATTCACACCTGGGTGAAGTGAGAAAGTCAGGTACCATTCACACCTGGTGAAGTGAGGAAGTCAGGTACCATTCACACCTGGGTGAACTGAGGAAGTCAGGTACCATTCACACCTGGGTGAAGTGAGGAAGTCAGGCAGACATTCACACCTGTGTGAAGTGAGGAAGTCAGGTACCATTGACACCTGGGTGAAGTGAGGAAGTCAGGTACCATTGACACCTGGGTGAAGTTAGGAAGTCAGGTACCATTCACACCTGGGTGAAGTGAGGAAGTCAGGTACCATTCACACCTGGGTGAAGTGAGGACGTCAGGTACCATTCACACCTGGTGAAGTGAGGACGTCAGGTACCATTCACACCTGGTGAAGTGAGGAAGTCAGGTACCATTGACACCTGGGTGAAGTGAGGAAGTCAGGTACCATTCACACCTGGGTGAAGTGAGGACGTCAGGTACCATTCACACCTGGTGAAGTGAGGACGTCAGGTACCATTCACACCTGGTGAAGTGAGGAAGTCAGGTACCATTCACACCTGGGTGAAGTGAGGAAGTCAGGTACCATTGACACCTGGGTGAAGTGAGGAAGTCAGGTACCATTCACACCTGGTGAAGTGAGGACGTCAGGTACCATTCACACCTGGTGAAGTGAGGAAGTCAGGTACCATTCACACCTGGGTGAAGTGAGGAAGTCAGGTACCATTGACACCTGGGTGAAGTGAGGAAGTCAGGTACCATTCACACCTGGTGAAGTGAGGAAGTCAGCTACCATTGACACCTGGGTGAAGTGAGGAAGTCAGGTACCATTGACACCTGGGTGAAGTGAGGAAGTCAGGTACCATTCACACCTGGGTGAAGTGAGGAAGTCAGGTACCATTGACACCTGGGTGAAGTGAGGAAGTCAGGTACCATTCACAACTGGGTGAAGTGAGGAAGTCAGGTACCATTCACACCTGGGTGAAGTGAGGAAGTCAGGTACCATTGACACCTGGGTGAAGTGAGGAAGTCAGGTACCATTCACACCTGGGTGAAGTGAGGAAGTCAGGTACCATTCGCACCTGGGTGAAGTGAGGAAGTCAGGTACCATTCACACCTGGGTGAAGTGAGGAAGTCAGGTACCATTCGCACCTGGGTGAAGTGAGGAAGTCAGGTACCATTGACACCTGGGTGAAGTGAGGAAGTCAGGTACCATTGACACCTGGGTGAAGTGAGGAAGTCAGGTACCATTCACACCTGGGTGGAGTGAGGAATCTGGGAGCAAAGTGTCCTTCCCTGAGAACACAACACTATGCTCAGAAAAAGGGCTCGAACTTAGACCACTGGTGAACAAAAGGATCTCCAAGTCCAGCGCCAAACTGATTCTGCCAGGATACCCCCCGCGCGTGCATCAACATCACCATCAACATCAACATCAACAAAGCAACAACAGAAATACCACAGGTGATGAGCAAGCTGTTGCAGCGCTGTGTGAAGGGCGGGGGAAGAGGGGGGGGGGGAGACTGACGGACAGAAAGCAAGTTGTTGTGATGCCGGAGATATTGAGAGACCTGCTGGAGAACAATCTTTTCTGTGGTCTTTTCTCCGTTGCGACTGGACAGAGGGAGAGAGGGAGGGGGGGGGGGTGTTGGAGGGTGGTGTGTGTGGTGAGACCACCACCTCAAGGTCAAGTGGAGGAGGAGAAGAGGAGTAACTCTTCTGGTCCCTATAATAAAATAATAAAAAGAAAATTCCGGAACAAGAAACCTGTGGACACTCAGTTCCTGGTCATGCACTTTCCCACCGGGCCCCCGCTCAGTCAGAGTATGTGCGATGAATATGTGTGAAAAGAATGTATGAACGAACGAATGAACGAACGAATGAATGAATGAACCCCACTGCACTGAGGTAAATTTCTTGTGTGCTGCATAACTTTTTTTTTTCTCCAGCCCGTGGCCGGCTGTTACCCAGAGCCAGCAATATCATCATCACCCCCACCACCATTCATTACCACGGAACTATAGGAAACAAGAATGCCCCAGCTTGTAGGGTAGCTGAGAGAGCAGTGTATGGTGCCACCTACCTGTTTTCCTTTCATTGACATCAGAGGTCTGAAGTTCGTCCCGCTCAGGTACTCCAGCAGGTAGACCTGGGCAGCGAAAGGAAGGCCGTTTAATCCAGGTAGCTATGCGCCTTACATTTCCACACACAGAGATCACCTTTCGTGATCAGTTTGGCTGCGTGCGTGCGTGCGTGCGTGTGTGTGTGTGTGTATGTGTATGTGAGAGAGAGAGAGTGTGCGAGTGGGGGGGGGAGGGGAGGGTGTGTGTGTGGGGGGGTCCGTCAGAAAGTGAGAGGGGGAGTCCGCCAGAAAGTGAGGGAAGGAGTGAGGAAAGTCCGCCAGAAAGTGAGAGGGGGAGTCCGCCAGAAAGTGAGAGGGGAAAGTGAGGAAAGACCGTCAGAAAGTGAGAGGGGAAAGTGAGGAAAGTCCGTCAGAAAGTGAGAGGGGAAAGTCCGTCAGAAAGTGAGAGTGGAAAGTCCGCCAGAAAGTGAGACAGGAGCGAGACAGCACCTTGCCCTGGACCTGCCGGTTGGAGACCGCGAAGCAGAAACGCTTGGGTCCACAGAAGTTCCCCACCGCCACTGCGTAACCTGGGACACATAAGTCACAGTGCTGTCTGTCTGTCTGTCTGTCTGTCTCTCTCTCTCTCTCTCTCTCTCTCTCTCTCTCCCGCCCCCCCCCTCTCTCTCTTTCGTTTTCATATACTACACACAAGCATACACATAGTATGAGCAGACACACGTACACACGCACATACACACACGTACCTACGCGCGCGCGCGCACATTCACACACTAACACACACACACACACAAACACACACACACACACACACACACACACACACACACACACACACACACACACGCACGCACGCACGCACGCACGCACGCACCGAGGACCACGTAGGGGTCGGGGTCCAGAATGTTGGTCATCAGGGTGAAGTTGAGGAACTTGGTGTCCAGAACCACCACGCCCCCTGGTCAACAGCGTCATCGTCATCATCATCGTCATCATCATCGTCATCATCATCGTCATCATCATCGTCATCATCATCGTCGTCGTCGTCATCATCGTCATCATCATCGTCGTCGTCGTCATCATCGTCATCATCATCGTCATCATCATCGTCACCATCATCGTCATCATCATCGTCATCATCATCGTCGTCATCGTCATCATCATCATCGTCATCATCATCGTCGTCATCAGCATCGTCATCATCATCGTCGTCGTCATCATCGTCATCATCATCATTATCGTTATCGTCATCATCACTATCATTGCCATCATCATCGCCATCACCATCGTTACCATCATCATCGTCATCTTTATTGTCACTGACATCAGCAGCAGAATCACCATCGTCACCATCATCACCCTCATTGTCACCATCATCGCCATCACCATCATCATCATCGTTATCACCACCATTACCATCGCCATCATCATCATCGTTATCACCATCATCACCACCTTCATCATCATCATCATCACCATCATCGTTATCATCATCATCATCATCGTCGTCATGGCCATCGTCATCATCATCACATTCGTCGTCACCATCATCACGATGATATTTATAACACCTACCCTCCGTCGAAGACCAAACTCAAAACACGGCGTCATTTGCACAACAGGCTGACTGCTAATTAGGTTTCAGTCGCGCACACATTTTCTCATACAGACACGTAACATTTTACGTGTATTTCCAGTTTGTTCATTTACCCCGTCATGTAGGCAGCCACACTCCGTTTTCGAGGTTTAGCATGCCGGGCATGTTCTTCTTTCCAAATCCACCGAGCTTTGACATGAATTACAGTATTTTCTGCATGTGTATGCACAAGAAGGGGGTTCATGCTCTGGAAGGTCTTCATATATGTTGATGTGGGAGATCGGAAAAAAAACGTCTACCCTTTTTACCCACCAGACGCCATTACCGACCCTTGGATTGAAAGTCCAACGCTTTAACCACTCGGATATTGAGGCCATCATCATCATCATCATCATCACAACCACCACCACCACCACCACCACCACCACCACCACCATCATCATCATCATCATCATCATCATCACAACCACCACTACCACCACCACCACCACCACCACCACCATCATCATCATCATCATCATCATCATCATCATCATCATCATCATCATCATCATCATCATCATCATCATCATCATCATCATCTTCATCTTATCCTCCTCTCTCCTCATCATCATTGACGCTATCATCAGCAGAACCAGCATCATCGTCACCATCATCAACATGGTCGTCGCTATCGTCGACGTTTGTCATTGTCATGAAAATGATTGTTGTCGTCGACGTGTGTGTGTGTGTGTGTGTGTGTGTGTGTGTGTGTGTGTGTGTGTGTGTGTGTGTGTGTGTGTGTGTGTGAGAGAGAGAGAGAGAGAGAGAGAGAGAGAGAGAGAGAGCAAGAAACGGAGAGACATGTACCTCTTGCTACGCTAAAACCTGGGGCACCAATAACAACTCTTCCGTCCTGCAACAAGCAATGAATCTTAATTAAAATTAGCAGCGAGTCATACATAGCAAATAACTCAGATGAATGGGCTGCATACATACCCCATACACGAGTAAGTGCACAGAAACACGTGCACGCCCAAACACACACACACACACACACACACACACACACACACACACACACACACACACACCAACAACAACAACAACAACAGAACCTCCATACCCCATTTCCGTCAGCAGAGAAGCCGAACTGAGCTCTGCCGTAGAGCATCTGTTTACTGGTACCTCCACCCAGCTGCAGCTCAGAGAGGTACTTGGTTTTATCCCGGTATGGGGTTAGGCCGGGGTTGCCCTCTGAAGGAAGGATTTGGCAGCGCCCGATGTCGAAGTCATAGCCGATGTGGAACCACCGGAGGTCCGACCACAATGGGCCACACGTCTGTAGCACACACACACACACACACACACACACACACACACACACACACACACATTTAGACACACACACACACACACACACACATACACACACACATACACACGCACACACACACACACACATGCACACACACACACGCACATACACATACATAATAAACACATACACACATACACACGCACACACATAATTATACATGCACACACATGCGCGCGTTCACGCACGCACACACACACACACACACACACACACACACACACACGCACATACACACTAATCGCGCTCATGCGCGCAACACAATACAAATACTACACCACACACAAAAACACAACACATTACAACACAAACACAACATTTCAACACACCACACCACCAAAAAAAAAAAAAAAAAAAAATCAGCACAGCACAACACATCACTACAGCACACACCGTGCCTCAACACCATACAACACAACACAAAGACCACATGATGGATACCACAACACACAAACACAACACAACACACTCAACACAAACACAACACCACACAACAAAACACAACGCAAACACCACATGGACACCACAACACACAAACACAACACAACACACTCAACACAAACACAACACCACATAGCACAACAAAGCCAACGCCGGCAAACACCACACAACACAATAAAAAAACAAACATCGCAAACACCACACATCACAAACGCAACACCACACAACAAAACACAACACAAACACCGCACAAGACCAACACAATAAAAGCACAACACAAACACCACACCACACAAACTCAACACAACACAACACCAGACAAACACAACAACAACAATAAATCAAACACACCACACAACAGAAATATAAACACCACACATACACAACACCAAACAACACAACAGAACCAAAACACAACGCAAACACTACAACACAAACGCCACACGACACAACTCAAACACAACACCACACACACACAAAAACAACAACGCAGATACCACACAACACAACACAAATAGAACACAAACACCACACAACAAAAACACGATGCAAACACCACACAGCACAAACACGACACAACACAAATCATTTGCCAACACCATACAACACAAACATGATACCATACAACATAAACACAACGCAAACACCACACAAACACAATTATACAAAAACGCAACAACACAACACAACAAAAACACAAATACTAACAGCACACAACACCACATAAACACAGCACAACTCAACAAAAACACAACACAACAAAATCGCAGATACAAGCAGCACACAATACCACACAACTCAACAAAAACACAACACAACAAAAACACAAACAGCACACACTACACAACTCAACAAAAACACAACACAACACAATACTAAACACAAATACAAACACCACACAACACCACACAAACACAACTATACAAAAACGCAACACAACAAAAACACAAATACTAACAGCACACAACACCACACAAACACAACTCAACAAAAACGCAACACAACAAAAACACAAATACTAACAGCACACAACACCACACAAACACAGCACAACTCAACAAAAACACAACACAACAAAAACACAAATACAAACAGCGCACAACACCACACCGCTCAACAAAAACACAACACAACACAACACTAAACACAAATACAAACCTCACACAACACCACACAGCTGAACAAAAACACAGCACAACACAACAAAAACGCAAATACAAACAGCGCACAACACCACACAACAGACACACCACACACCACCACAGCACGAACACCACAGCACAACACAACACACACCACCACACAAACACAGCACGAACACCACAGCACAACACACCACACACCCCCACACAAACACACCACCACAGCACAACACAACACACACCACCACACAAACACAGCACGAACACCACAGCACAACACACCACACACCACCACACAAACACAGCACGAACACCACAGCACAACACACCACACAACACAACACACACCACCACACAAACACAGCACGAACACCACAGCACAACACACCACACACCCCCACACAAACACAGCACGAACACCACAGCACAACACACCACACACCACCACACAAACACAGCACGAACACCACACCACAACACACCACACACCACCACACAAACACAGCACGAACACCACAGCACAACACACCACACACCCCCACACAAACACAGCACGAACACCACAGCACAACACACCACACACCACCACACAAACACAGCACGAACACCACAGCACAACACACCACACACCACCACACAAACACAGCACGAACACCACAGCACAACACACCACACACCACCACACAAACACAGCACGAACACCACAGCACAACACAACACACACCACCACACAAACACAGCACGAACACCACAGCACAACACACCACACACCACCACAGCACAACACACCACACACCACCACAGCACAACACACCACACAACACAACACACACCACCACACAAACACAGCACGAACACCACAGCACAACACAACACACACCAACACCCGAGCAGCACAGAACGAATCAGGACTGACCACAGCTGTGTACTCATCGGCCAACGTCATCGCAAGACCAAAGTTCTCCTCGTCTTCCCCAAACAGTCCGTCTCTCGAGAGTGACCCAACTGTACAACACACCGTCACAATTTACGCTTCAACACTAAGGCTCCTCACCTCACCTCACCTCAGGCCCATAACTAACTACAAAGTAGTCGTTGGGGGAAGTCTGAGGACCGCAGACGCAACCTCCCTTCTCCATCTGTCTCTGTCAGCAGCCACTGGCAGCAGCTCACGTGTGTGGAGTCCGGTCCATTGTTTGATGTTCTCATGCCAGTTCTTCCGCTGTCTTCCTCTTCTTCTCCCGCCCTCGATGGCGCCTTGCATGATTGTTTTGGACAAGCTGGTGTGTCGAGTGTTGTGTCCAAACCATATCAGCTTGCGTCTCTTCACAGTTGAAAGGAGAGGTTCCTGAGGTCCAACAAGGTTCCACGCTTGGCTTATTTCACAAAATTGACGTAAGCTTTCTGTTGTGTCCAACAGCAAAGTGAAAGCTGGTTGATCAATGGTTTCTCAATTGCAGTGGGAAGTCATTTACAGCTTAGTCTTTTATAGAAGGACTGTGACTCTCAAACTTGGAGGCAAGATTGCACTGGCTCTTCGTGTAGCAGTCTTGGGGGCTAGTTGGTCTTTTGGGACCACCCCAACGTCGGATATCACAAAGACCTCTTTGGTGGGGATGTCACTTGGGCAAGACACTCTGGACTAGAATCGATTTCTCGCCAAGATAGTCGGGACAACAGTTGCCCCCTCTGTTGATCTGATGCCCATGGTCGACGACTACGACTGACTATCATACAACCTTCTTCTTCTTCTTCTTCTTCTCTTCACAGTTTCAGTCCAGCCCGTCTGATGAATGGTGTCGTCCTCTCCAAGTCCTGTCTGGAGCCATGGACCTTGGTGTGCAGCAGGGTTGGTGTCGTCCTCTCCAGGTCCTGTCTGGAGCCATGGACCTTGGTGTGCAGTAGGGTTGGTGTCGTCCTCTCCAAGTCCTGTCTGGAGCCATGGACCTTGGTGTGCAGTAGGGTTGGTGTCGTCCTCTCCAAGTCCTGTCTGAAGCCAATGAGCTTGGTGTGCAGCAGGGTTGGTGTCGTCCTCTCCAAGTCCTAACTGGAGCCAGGGACCTTGGTGTGCAGCAAGGTTGGTGTCGGCCACACGGTGTCTCCGAGCCCCTTCAGGAGGAGACAGGTCTGAAGATTGTGTTCTGGTGTTTTGGTCTTCTAGACCACAGGAGCAGGTGGGTAATGGTGCCAGCTTCATTTTCCTGAATATGTGGACATTGAGACTACAGTGGCCAGTTCGTAATCTCGTGATCACCACCCGTTACCAGCGTTCTAGAAGTTGACATGCATCCCATGTGTTTCTCGGTCTAAGCATTGCCTTCATGAGGGTCTTCTTCTCTGCGAAGCTGACATCATTTCTGGCTGAGTTCCTCTTGCTCTTAGTGCTATTATACAACCAACAGTCTGATGTGACAAGTCTACTAGCATCTCAATACACACCTTTCCCCCCTCTTGAATAATATAATACGTTACACAGCTTATCCCTTTCCAGTGTCGGTAACTGAACTGACCATCAGTCAGTGAGTGAGTTTAAGTAACAGAACTTGAAGGTTGCATGTTGTTGTTGTTGTTTTTATTGCGTACAATCTATGATTGTATTTCATTTTTGTAAACGCCTTGGGCTTATTTCAATAATATGCTGCGTAAATGCCCATAACAACAACAACAACAACAACAACAACAACAACAACAACAACAACAACAACAACAACAATAATAATAATAATAATAATAATAATACTGCTGTTGCTGCTGCCGCCGCTAGTACTATTACTACTACTACTACTAATGATAATAATGCAGTAGCGGTAGCAGCAGTAGCAGTAGTAGAAGCAATAGCAGCAGTAGCAGCAGCAGCAGCAGCAGTAGTAGTAGTAGTAAAAGTAGCAGCAGCAGCAGTAGTAGTAGCAACAACAGCAGCAGCAGTAGCAGCAGCAGTAGCAGTAGCAGCAGGAGTAACAGTAGTAGTAGCTGCAGCAGTAGCAGCAGCAGCAGCAGCAACAGCATTAGCAGTCCTAACAGCAGAAGCAGCAACAGCAGTAGTAGTTGTAGCAACAGCAGCATGAGGAGTAACAGTAGTAATCATTCTTGACTCAAACCTCAGCATGCATGCTCAGGTAGTAAATCTGATACTCATAGTCAATTGTGAATTTCGTCGCATCAACTCTATTCGTCAGTACCTTTCTGTTGAAACTACTAAAACTAATATTTCAGCTTTTGTGCTGTTACGAGTCGACTACTGTTAATTCTCTTCTCATAGGCTGTCCACATAATCTTCTCCAACGAATTCAAAAAACTTCAAAACAATGCTGCCCGTCTGACTCTCAGAATCCCACCTATTGATCACATTTCTCCTCACCGCCGCACTCAACATTGGCTCCCCACTGAAGCGAGAATTAAATACAAAGTTGCGTGTCTCTGCTGTTCTGCTTTCCACTCCGCAGGGCCTATTTATTTTTCTGACCTTATCAGTGTTTACAGTCCCGCAAGAAATCTCCGCTCTTCCTCTGACTGTTACCTTTCGAAACTTCCTCGTGTCAATACAATAACCTATGGTGAACGTTCTTTCTTCTTTGCTGCTCCTCACATCTGGAACAAGCTTCCTTATCATATCCGTGCATCTGATTCTATTTCTGCTTTTCGCTCATCACTAAAAACTCGTCTTTTTAAAACCTATCTATAAGCACTCTCAGCTTCATTGTTCTCCACCCATGTCAGCTCACTTGGGATGTATGAAGAGTGGGAAAGGGAGTGTGTGTGTGGGGGTGGGTAGGGGAGGCGAGGGGGGGGGGGCTAGGGGGGTAGTGGTATTGAGAAATCATGTAAAGCGCCCTGAACTCTTAGAGAGAAAGAGCGCTATATACATGTACATTATCATTAGTAGTAATAGTAGTAGATGTGGATGCAGTATTTGTATTTGTATTTGTTTTTCTTGTCATCACAACAGATTTCTCTGTGTGAAATTCGGGCTGCTCTCCCCAGGGAGAGCGCGTCGCTACACTACAGTGCCACCCTTTTTTTGTGTGTGTATTTTTTCTTGCGTACAGTTTTATTTGTTTTTCCTATCGAAGTGGATTTTTCTACAGAATTTTGCCAGGAACAATCCCTTTGTTGCCGTGGATTCTTTTACGTGCGCTAAGTGCATGCTGCACGCGGGACCTCGGTTTATCGTCTCATCCGAATGACATGACTAGCGTCCAGACCACCACTCAAGGTCAAGTGGAAGGGAAAAAATATCGGCAGCTGAGCCGTGATTCGAACCAGCGCGCTCAGATTCTCTCGCTTCCACGGCGGACGCGTTACCTCTAGGCCATCACTCTAGTGTTTGTAGTTGTAATAGCAGCAGCAGCAGCAGCAGCAGCAAGGGTATAAGTCTTACGCTGGGGAGGGGCATTTCTCTTGGCGCACAGCGGTCCGGCGGTGGCTGGATCACAGTCGTAGTGAAGCCCCGAGTTACTGCGGTCGGTGACATTCTCCTTTGGTGCCCCCACCAGCAAGCTGCGGGAAACAGGTTTGACAGATTTTGATTTGATCTGATTTGATTTGGATACTTATTACAGCGCCTATTCTCGGTCGGAGACCAAGCTCTAAGCGCTTTACAAACACGGGGTCATTTGCACATAACACGCTGCCTATCTGGGTAGAGCCACTGGGCGCTCATCATTCGTTTCGTGTGTCATTCAATCAGATTTCAGGCACAGGCACAAACACACACACACACACACACACACACACACACACACACACACACACACACACACACACACACACACACACACACTCAGACAGACATGTAGCAATTTACGTGAATGACCGTTTTTGTTTATTTACCAAGCTATGTAGGCAACCAAACACTGTTTTCGGGAGGGGGGGGAGGTGGCGGGGGAGGTGGCGGGGAGAGGGGGGGGAGGAGTATGGGGGGCGTGCATGCTGGGTATGTTCTTGTTTCCATAACCCACCGAACGCTAACATGGATTACAGAATCTTTAACGTGCGTATTTGATCTTCTGCGTGCGTGTACACACGAAGGGGGTTCAGGCACTAGCAGGTTTGTACATGCGTTGACCTGGGAGATCGGAAAAATCTCCACCCTTTACCCACCAGGCGCCGTTACCGAGATTCGAACCCGGGACCCTCAGATTTAAAGTCCAACGCTTTAGCCACTCGGCTATTGCGCCCGTCAGATGAGAGCAGTCTGGTATTTTTACTGCCCCCCCCCCTTCCCCCCCGCGCCCCTCCCTCCCACCCCCCCCCCCCCCCCCCCCCAACAAGCTATGGTGCACAGATCTGATAGGTGATAACAATCTGTTCTTTACCGGGGCTCATATATATAGCCTAGAGGTTTAAGCGTTGGACTTGAGGACCCGGGTTCGAATTTCAGTAACGGTGCTTGGTGGGTAAAGGGTGGAAAAAGAGACAAAGACAGACAGACGGAGACAAGACAAGACAAGACAAGACATAATTCTTTATTTTCGAGAATGGTAATTAAAAAAAACAACAACAAAAAAACAAAAACAAACCAACACTCAAACAAACAAACACTGGCGCTTTTTTTTTTCATCCAGTCCCCGCCCTGAAACAGGGTCAACACTACACAATACTGCATCATGTATGTCATTGTATGAAAATATAGAAGACAGAGAAAACAAGAGGCAGAGAGAGAGACAGAGAGACAAAGAGAGACAGAAACAGAGAGAGAGAGACAGAGACAGACAGACAGGCAGACAGACGGACAGACGAACACACATACGGAGACATGAAGATAAAAATAACAATAACGATGGCGCCAGCGACCTTGTTTAACCCTTTCACCGCCAGTCAATTTAGAGTACAAAATTTCCTTGTGGTATTAACACAGAAAAGACAGTGGCTAAGAATAGCTGGGGATTCCCACTGCAATGGATGTATAGAAAATACAGCCTATCCTACCACCGAACATTAGGAGCAGTAGGTTCATGGATAAACAGACCAATGAATGGTCACCTTTCAGTGACATGTGTCCTTTACCACGCCTGTGCATAAATGCGAGCTTGGCGGTGAAAGGGTTAACGATGAGGAGAAAGGAAAAGAAAGATTCAACAAGCTGCTTCATGTCCGGCACATAAGCAAAAGAGAGAAAGGAGGGGTCAGGGAAGGAATGGGGGTGGCGGGCGGAGGGGTAGAGGGGGAGGAGGGGGAAGAGGGTCTTAGGATTTTTTTTTCAAGGACAGAGCAGAGCACAAGGGAAAGGTGCATGAATCATGACAGTAACTAAACAGCTACTGAAAGTGACCCCCCCCCCCTCAAAGGCTGAAAGGTGACCCCAACCCCCCCTCAAAGGCTGAAAGGTGACCCCAACCCCCTCAAAGGCTGAAAGGTGACCCCAACCCCCCTCAAAGGTTGAAAGGTGACCCCCAACCCCTTCAAAGGCTAAAAGGTGACCCCCAACCCCCTCAAAGGCTGAACGGTGACCCCAACCCCCTCAAAGGCTGAAAGGTG
The DNA here is from genome assembly GCF_041734735.1 of Babylonia areolata. Taxonomy (NCBI): domain Eukaryota; kingdom Metazoa; phylum Mollusca; class Gastropoda; order Neogastropoda; family Buccinidae; genus Babylonia; species Babylonia areolata. Next base: position 62,245,005 of record NC_134894.1, on the reverse strand, counting down.
ACCCCAACCCCCTCAAAGGCTGAACGGTGACCCCAACCCCCTCAAAGGCTGAAAGGTGACCCCAACCCCCTCAAAGGCTGAACGGTGACCCCAACCCCCTCAAAGGCTGAAAGGTGACCCCAACCCCCTCAAAGGCTGAAAGGTGACCCCAGATCACTCCTGGGCTGAAAGGAGATTGAATCCATTAGTCCTGAATGTTAGAAGGTTCCAGAAATCTATGTTTGGGACTTTCTTCAATACTAATCATAACAAGTGGCTTTTTCTTTTCATATGTTTGTCTCGATTGATTTCAGTCGAATTTTTAAATGTGTACATGTAGCCTACTAAATGATACAACAAGCAGTACATAACCAGCCATTTCCTTTATACATGTAGCCTCCTAAATGATACCGGAAACAGTACATAACCAGCCATTTCCTCCGTACATGTAGCCTCCTAAATGATACCGAAAACAGTACATAACCAGCCATTTCCTCCGTACATGTAGCCTCCTAAATGATACCGGAAACAGTTCATAACCAGCCATTTCCATTATACATGCATCCCCCTAAATAATACAGCAAGCAGTATATAACCATCCATTTCCTTCGTACATGTAGCTTCCTAAATGATACAGCAAGCAGTACATAACCAACCATTTCCTTTATACATGTAGCCTCCTAAATGATACCGGAAACAGTACATAACCAGCCATTTCCTTCGTACATGTAACCTCCTAAATGATGACGGAAACAGTATAAAACCAGCCATTTCCATTGTACATGTAGCCTCCTAAATGATACCAGAAACATTACATGACCAGCTATTTCCATTGTACATGTAGCCTCCTTAGTAACACAGCACGCAGTACAAAACCAGCCATTTCCTTTGCGGAATGTACCAACACGAACAAAAGCGATGGTTGTCTCAGTGTACAATGAGCACTGAACACCGGCCTACATGCCTGATGGTCGCTTACTGATAAAAGGCGCTTTGTATCTGAACAATTCCAAAGAGGTGTGGTTTTCAATGTAAAGAAATTGCTTAAAAAGATGCAAGCTATAAGATGGAGGAGAAACATGCATGTATCGTTCACGGATCGATTTGACGGAAGCTGAAGGGAGGAGGGGGTGGTAAAGGAGGGATTTGGCAATTGTTGCCTTGACAAATGATTATTTCCCTCCGAAAGACGAGGGAATAGAAATGATACAGTCATGTTGGCAACACTGCAGTCATATCCTTATCCGTGTTGTCGACTTTCACCGACAGTAGCGGGCTTCTGAAACCGGATCTTGATATGATCGTTGAAGTGGAAGGCAGGCTTGTGTCGCCTGCCCGTTTGTCTGCCTCTCCCCGGATCGTCAGCCAGGATTTCACCCCTCTACAGACAGCCAGGACTTCACCCCTCTACAGACAGCCAGAACTTCACCCTACTACAGACAGCCAGGACTTCACCCCTCTACAGACAGCCAGGACTTCACCCCTCTACAGACAGCCAGGACTTCACCCCACTGCAGACAGCCAGGACTTCACCCCACTGCAGACAGCCAGGACTTCACCCCACTGCAGACAGCCAGGACTTCACCCCACTGCAGACAGCCAGAACTTCACCCTACTGCAGACAGCCAGGACTTCACCCCACTGCAGACAGCCAGAACTTCACCCTACTACAGACAGCCAGGACTTCACCCCTCTACAGACAGCCAGGACTTCACCCCACTGCAGACAGCCAGGACTTCACCCCTCTACAGACAGCCAGGACTTCACCCCTCTACAGACAGCCAGGACTTCACCCCACTGCAGACAGCCAGGACTTCACCCCTCTACAGACAGCCAGAATTTCACCCCACTGCAGACAGCCAGGACTTCACCCCACTGCAGACAGCCAGGACTTCACCCCACTGCAGACAGCCAGGATTCCCCCTCGGAACGCCAGACAGACCTACCACCCGAACAGAAGGCTTCTTTTTCTTCATTTTTTGTCGCGATACAATAGATAATTATGTACCGCACGTGTACATTACCCCTTTTAAATGACTTGTTTCTTGTGACAATAAGGTGGCGCAACAAATATGCACAGCACGTGTTCAGGAATCCTTCAAATGGCTTGTTTTTTGTGACGAAAAGGGGGTACAATAAATATGCACCGCATGTGACATTTCCCCCTGTCTTCTAAAAGAATTCTGCATAGGTTGTTTTACAGTCCTCAACTGTTTAATCCTGCCCCCCTCACTCTATCTCAATCTCCATTTATCTCTCTCTCTCTCTCTCTCTTATATAAATGTGTGTGTGTGTGTGTGTGTGTGTGTGTGTGTGTGTGTGTGTGTGTGTGTGTGTGTGTGTGTGTGTGTGTGTGTGTGTGTGTGTGTGTCCCCGATAGATAGTCCCAAAGAATGTGGTAGGAGAGAATCATCTGGGCCTCTAAAAATGAAATATGCTAAATGGAAGATATGTCATCCGCATCCAGCTGTATAACTTCATCTCCAGTTGGATTTCCGAAGTGAGCGTGCTGGGTTATCATCGTTGTAGCAGGCCTTAATTTAACTCTCTCCATACGAACGGCGAAAGAGACGACGTTAACAGCGTTTCACCCCAATAACCACCATCAAAATATTACCAGCGGAAGGCTCTTACACTGAAGAGGTGAATGTTGACAAAGAATACCACAATTCTGACGACAGAAGCTAAAGGTTGGGTCATTGAGACACCCACTGGACATCTGAGGCGTCTGTGTAGAGGAGAAGAGAGGACTGGCCGTACTGAGTGAGTTAACCTGGCCAGCTCCTACCAACAGTCCCCCCCAAAAAAACAATCATGGTATTCCAAACCAGAAATCCTCTTCAAGGAAGCAAAGACAACATCAACGCTGTCCAGACTGACACCTGTATGGGAGGACAGCAACATCTCCAAGAAACAGGGTCAGAGTCCTGCGTGCACTGGCATACTCCGTCTTCGTTATACATGCGAGACAGAACCTCACGACGGATTTGGAAAGAAGAATCCAAGCGAGGTATAATCGCAAAGTTACCAAACATCAGGTCAAAACTGATCACATCACCAGTTCAGTAGCGCGCCAAACCATAAGACATTATGAAGATTTGCTGGTATCAGTAAAAGAAAAGAAAAAAAGCTACGCTAGCATGACTGTGTAAGAAGATCCACAGGTCTTGAAAAGGAACGGTTGAGGGAGGGACCATGAACTTCTTTGATCTTCTTCTTCTTTTTCTTCTTCACAATAATAATAATAAGAAGAAGAAGAAGAAGAAGAACAACAACAACAACAACAACAACAACAATAACAGCAACAACAACAAGAGGCAATATCTACATTTCTTTCCCTATGTTCTTTCCAAATCAGTTTCCTTCACAAGACGGAAAAATCGTAAATTTGTTTAAATAACATTGCAACATATTAATCTCCATTTTTCCCCTGTCAGGAAACGAACTGAAGATGGCCAGTCAAAGAGTGTAGGGGAAGAAATGTAGAGTATCATAGTACAATGTTATCAACTAAATTACTTTTTTTTTTCCCGTCTTATGAACACAAAAGTATAGGGGGAGAAATGTGGGTACTGCCCAACAACAACAACAATAAAGATAATAATCATAAGAAGAAGAAGAAGATTGATTGATTGAATCTTTAATGGGTAAAGAATTAGGCACAGTAAAGGCCTTTTTACAATGCTGCCCATTTAACGACACAAAACATAAAAATAAAGAACGACACAAACCATAGGAATAAAGAAATAAAATGAAATAAAATAAAATAATTAGAACGACGAATAAGGACGGTAACTGGAATAGTCTATTAAAGGTAACAAAGCGATGAAAATAACAACTGGTACATTATCATGTACGTAGCCTACGTACTTACACACACACGCGCGCGCGCGCGCACGCACGCACACACACACACACACACACACACACACACACACACACACACACACACACACACACACACACTAATTATTACAAAACAAGCAAACAAAGACATACGTACACATTCACGCCCACACACTCAAACACACACACACACTTACTGTTCGTTTGCTAGCACGATCACACATACATTCAATTTTTCATTCATCGTGGCATGGCAGCTAGTGGATTGAGTACAAGCAAGCATTTGCAAAAGACCGCGAGTAGGTTAATCAAAAGTATCGAGTAGAAATATTCTTATGTTTGTTTTAAAGAGAGATATGGCTGGAATTTGACGACATGTCTTTGGAAGCATGTTCCATTCTATGCTTCCATTAAATGAGAGACTCATCTAAAATAAATCAATTCTAGGCTTTGGGACAATAGCTCTGTCTAATTTACGTTGGAACTGGAAACAAAATAAGGATTTTAAATATTGTGGCATGCATTATGAACAATCTTATGCATAAGAATCAATGTGTTATATCTAATAAGTAGATGAACAGGTAATATTTGAAGTTCTTTGTAAATATTGTGCACAGATCCGCCTGTAGTATTTACATGGCTATTCATCTTAATGGCAAGTTTTTTTTGTAAAGAGCAAAGTGGCTTTAATGCAGAAGGAGGACATTTACCCCAAATAATCGAGCAATAGCTGAGACGAGACTGGATATAGGCAAAGTAAAACACACGTCTAGAATGAAGAAGAAGAAAAAGACTGATAATAATGATGATAATTAGAATGATAATAATAATGATAATAATGATGATAATAATAATAATAATAATAATAATAATGGCCACTGAATGTCCTTACCTCACTTTTCCTGTGGGTTTGTGACGGACGAACTCTGCAGTGTATCCAAAACCAGAACCAGAACTGCCTCTGTACACTGTCGCCGTTTCCAAGTCAATGTTGAACGACTCAGACTGGGGCAAAGCAGCACACAAGCAGAGCACAAACAGATTCACAGCCTTCAGATCCATTGTGGGGATGCGACAACGTTTCTCGTCACCAGGAGAATCCTCAGAATGTGTGCTATTTCCCTGCACACAAATTTTGGTTGGATCTCTTCTTCTTCTTCAAGCTAATGCTATCAGTCTGCTGAAAACGTTCAGCATTGTCCTGCGTTCAAACCCCAATTAATACTTCCAAGCCACATCACAGAAACAACCGAGATGGTAAAAAATAACAAACAAACCACACACACAAAACCACAGCTTCCTTCTCACACATAAAAAAAGGACAAAATATCACCGGGTTTTCTTTTCCACACTGTATCTTAGTTACCGCAATATCTAAAAACTCACGTTTTCTGTCAACAGTGAGTTTGTGTCAGCAATAATAACAGCAAAGAAAAGACAAGTTCCTGTCCAGAGCGTGTCTGTGAGATAGAAGCTGTGTGCCCAGACCGCATCAACCAAGCGCGCCAGTTGGTCGGTCGGGCCGGTGCAGCAACATAATTGTACCCCCTTTGGTTTTTACCCCGGGCCATACCAAAATAACCTCGGGGTCTGTGCAGGCTAGCCCTGGAATGACTGACATCCGGGGTTAAAGTTCAACATCATGTCAGAACTGCCCCTCCCCGGTAATCCTAAATTATTGTACCTATCTAAACGCAAATTTTCGCGTATTTTTCAATGGAGGCATATGTGAAATGACATGTTCCGCGTAGTCGACCCTTTCAATTAAGAAACAGGCACAATACGACGCGAAATGACCCGTAGCATGAACCAGAACCGATCCATATCGTCTCAAGCCGCCGCCATGTTTTTCGTTTACATTTTCATAGTCTGCGGGACCGGAAACGGAAAGAGCAAGATGGCGGCACGTCCGTCAGTTTAGTGCCTGAATCCGCCTCAAAAACCGAGTAAAATAACGTTCAAGACAGAGTCGAAAACCCTAGAAAATGTGTTACAACATCTACTAATGGTAATAATCGTTTCACCGATGCAGGTCTCTGAATTTAGGACGCAAAAATAGGACTTTACTCCCCTCCTGTCAATGTTACAGTAGAACTCCTACATATTTACTTCCGTTAAGCTGTGATGGATGTACAGGAGCGATGGGGGTGAGGGAGGGGAGGGGGGTTCAGTCAACACCTGAATCAATACAAGGTATTATATTAGAACTCCTTCATATTTATTGCCGCTAAGTTGTGATATGGAGGGGTGGGGGTGGATTCAGTGAACACACACACACACACACACACACACACACACACACACACAAAGGCGTGACTAAGCGCGTTGGGTTACGCTGCTGGTCAGGCATCTGCTTGGCAGATGTGGTGTAGCGTATATGGATTTGTCCGAACGCAGTGACGCCTCCTTGAGCTACTGAAACTGAAACTAACTGACGACAAATGACCCCTGTGGATGGGCCAGAATGACTCCGGGGTTGACGGGCGCAATAGCCGAGTGGTTAAAGCTTTGGACTTTCAATCTGAAGGTCCCGGGTTCGAATCTCGGTATCGGCGCCTGGAGGATAAAAGGTGGAGATTTTCCGATCTCCCAGGTCAACATAATTATGTGCAGACCTGCTTGTGCCTGAACCCCCCCCCCCCCCCCTCCCTTCGTGTGTATACACAAGCAGAAGATCAAACAAGCACGTTAAAGATCCTGTAATCCATGTCAGTGTTCGGTGGGTTGATGGAAACAAGAACATACCCAGCATGCACACCCCCGGCGAAAAGGGCCCGAGTGTGGCTGCCAACATGTCGGGGTAAAAACAGTCAAACACGTGAAAGCCAACTCGTGTACATACGAGTGAACTTGGGAGATGCAGCCCACGAATGAAGAAGAAGAAGAAGAAAAGACGACCGTGGGGGATAGAAAAAAGAAGAAAAAACCACAGGAGGGGCAGAGTTCTTGGCGACATTTTCACCGTGTCTGGTGGGGGCTTGACAAAGTTCCGGTACACACACGGGCCGTTCGTGTCGTGTGGCAAGGAAACACAAGAGTTCCGCTGTCTTCGTCTTCACGCGACAGAGTTCCCTCGATCGTTGACTGGTGTGTGTGTGTGTGTGTGTGCGTGTGTGTGTGACGTGTCGACACGGGAAACACAGCACTCAGTGTGTCTCAGATCCAAAAGGCGCCTCCGTCACTAGACGGAAGGAGACCCTCAGAGCACAACCAAATGCACTATACTTTGTACATCATGTAGTCTGCCGCAGTGGTGTGTGTGTGTATATGGTACGATGTCTTTGGGCACACCTCAAGCCTGTCTCTCCATCTTTCACGCTTCGATCGGCTGAGAGGAGAGACGTGTGTGTGTGTGTGTGTGTGTGTGTGTGTGTGTGTGTCTGTGTCTGTGTGTGTCTCTGTGCGTACATTCTTGAGAGACATATGCATGTAACTCTCTCTCTCTCTCTCTCTCTCTCTCTCTCTCTCTCTCTCTCTCTCTCTCTGTGTGTGTGTGTGTGTGTGTGTGTGTGTGTGTGTGTGTGTGTGTGTGTGTGTGCATTGAAATCATCACCTCTGTGTGTGACAGGATTACGTCACACCATGCTGTGTGCGACAGGATTACGTCACCCCGTGCTGTGTGTGACAGTATTACGTCACTCCATGCTGTG
>NC_134894.1:62122530-62232530 GCF_041734735.1 Babylonia areolata | reverse complement strand
CACCATCTAACTTCTGAGCACAATCTGTATGTAAAAATATTATATATATATATATATATTAGAGAGAGAGAGAGATGTATATATGTGTATATAGTTATAGATAGATGGATAGACAGAAAGACAGATAGATAGATAAACATACATGCATACATACATAGATTTAGATATAGTTATAGATGTACATACATGCGCCATTCATTCTGGCCTAGAACGTCAGCACCCTTCTTTCTTTGACAGAGAGGATGACCCAGACCTACGCAGCACTGGGCATCGGCCTGGTGTGTATACTGGTGGGGATCCCTCTGTGGTGGAAAACCACAGAGATCTACAGGGTGCAGCTGCCCTACTCTGACATTCAGCGCCTCTCTCACACCCAGGTGGTTACCCTGAAACACACAGTGACTGTGCTTTTGGTCTTCTGCTTGGCTGATCTGCTTCTTGAATTTATTTTGTTGTGTTGTGGTTTGTTGCATTGTATTGTATTGGGTTGTATTGTATTGTATTGTAATTGAATTGTGATTGTATTGTATTCTGTATTGTATTGTATATTGTATTGTGTCGTATTGTATTGTGATTGTGTTGTATTCTGTATTGTATATTGTAATTGTGGTTGTATTGTATTCTGTATTGTATTGTATTGTAATTGCAATTGTGATTCACTGATTGTAGTGTATTCTGTATTGTATTGTGTCATATTGTATTGTGATTGTATTGTATTGTGTCATATTGTATTGTAATTGTGATTGTATTGTATTCTGTATTGTATTGTATATTGTATTATGTCATATTGTCTTGTATTGTTATCATATAATGTTGTATTTTGTTGTGTTGTATTGTGTTTCTCTTTGTGAGTTTGTCACAACAGATTTCTTTGTGTGTAATTCAGGCTGCTCTCCCCAGGGAGAGCGCTTCGGTGTGGTGAAGTGCCACTCTCAATGGATTTTTCTACAGAGTTTTGCCAGAGACAACCCTTTTGTTGCCGTGTTGTTGTTTTTTAAGAGCGCTCAGTTCATGCTACACACAGGGCCTCAGTTTATCATCTCGTCCAAATGACTAGCATCCAGACCACCACTCAAGGTATAGTGGAAGGGGGAGGACTCTGGCAAGTCTTGGATTCAATCCTATGTATTCATATTCTTCCTAGGCAGACACATTTGAATACCACTGGGCTGCCACTCCTCGGGGATAGTTCAGGGTTTCATTTACTTTTATTTATACTGTACAACGCTATCTTTTTGAAAATATCACACCACAAATACTGTGAACTGGACAGGACAACCAGAAGGGCACTTTAATTCCTGTCAAATAATTTTAGATCACTTGTGTTCATTATCTTTTTTTTTGTACAAGTAAAAGTTGGAGATTAATGCTGTATATAATTATTGTGTAAGTATGTGCTTGTGTGTGTGTGTGTGTGTGCATGTGTGTTGTTCATAAAATCTTGATCATCGTGAACTTGGTAATGATAAAAATATGTATAATCTTAGTTTGTGATTTTTGTCTGTAGTTGTCTGATGAATAGTGAACAAATAACTTTGTGTGTTTTTATTTTTATAAATCTTTGTCATGGGTGAAAATATTATAATCTGTATGGATAAGTCACAGTACACATTTGAGCTTTCAGTTTAAACTTTTAAACTCCCATTCATTTGTGCGCAAGTATGTTTTTAAACTCCCATTCATTTGTGCACAAGTATGTTTTTTTGTTTGAAAACTTTTATTTATCTCTTCTCTTACTCTCTGAATTATGTTTTTCTTAAGCAGATACATTTATCTTATTGATCATTGGTGGATGCTTGGACCATTACATTAAAAAAAAACACAGAAGAAATCTTTGGTATGTATGTGATGGTGAAGTTTAAAAGAAAGCATGTTTTCTTTACTTCCAGATTCAGTATTCCATCAGTATAGAGGTCATCTCCTTCCACTCCAAGCTGACCAACCAGTTACCTACTGTCGCCCGCACTTTGCAAGAGGCGCTCAGTGAGTGATGTGCACTGTTTCTTCCAGGGTTATACAGTTTACTGGGCCCAGTGCTCGGCTTATATCACAGATTGACATAAGCCTGCTGTTGGGCCAGCAGCAAAGTGAGAGGTTTATGATCAAGGTTTCTCCATTACAATGAGAAGTCATTTACAGTTTAGTCTTTTGTGAAAGACTGTGACTCTCAAACTAGATGAGATTGCACTGGCTGTTAGTGCTGCAGCCTTGGGGGGCTAGTTGGCCCTTGGGAACCATCCCAACGCTGATTGTCCTAGAACCTTCTTGGCCGAGAGAGTGGGGATGTAACTTGGGCAAGACACTCTCCATGACAATCAAATTCTAGCCCAGATAGTCGGGACAGCAGTTGCCGCCTCTGCTGCTCTGATGGTTATAGTCGGACACAACCCACTATCATACATACAGTTTACAAGAGGTGCTCAGTGGGTGATGTGTACTGTAACCAGGGTCATGCAGTTTACAAGAGGTGCTCAGTGAGTGATGTGTACTGTACTGTAGACAGGGTCATACAGTTTACAAGAGGTGCTCAGTGGGTGATGTGTACTGTAGACAGGGTCATGCAGTTTACAAGAGGTGCTCAGTGAGTGATGTGTACTGTAACCAGGGTCATGCAGTTTACAAGAGGTGCTCAGTGAGTGATGTGTACTGTAACCAGGGTCATGCAGTTTACAAGAGGTGCTCAGTGAGTGATGTGTACTGTAACCAGGGTCATACAGTTTACAAGAGGTGCTCAGTGAGTGATGTGTACTGTAACTGGGGTTATGCAGTTTACAAGAGGTGCTCAATGAGTGATGTGTACTGTAACCAGGGTCATGCAGTTTACAAGAGGTGCTCAATGAGTGATGTGTACTGTAACCAGGGTCATGCAGTTTACAAGAGGTGCTCAGTGAGTGATGTGTACTGTACTGTAGACAGGTTCATGCAGTTTACAAGAGGTGCTCAGTGAGTGATGTGTACTGTAACCAGGGTCATACAGTTTACAAGAGGTGCTCAGTGAGTGATGTGTACTGTAACCAGGGTCATGCAGTTTACAAGAGGTGCTCAGTGAGTGATGTGTACTGTAACCAGGGTCATACAGTTTACAAGAGGTGCTCAGTGAGTGATGTGTACTGTAACCAGGGTCATACAGTTTACAAGAGGTGCTCAGTGAGTGATGTGTACTGTAACCAGGGTCATGCAGTTTACAAGACGCGCGTGTACTGTAGCCATGGTCATTCACTTTACTCAGAGGCACTCTCACTCTCTGTTTGTTTCTGTCTCTTTATCTCATGTCTCTGTCTTTATCATTCTCTCTTGCTTTCTCTCTCTCTCTCTCTCCCTCTCTCTCTCTTTCTCTCTCTCTCTCACACACACATACACACACACACGCAGAGAGAGAGAGAGAGAGAGAGAATATAAGCTGATCGAAACGAACAAATCTGATCTCTTCACTGAATGTTTCCATTGCAGCTCAAAAGAAGAAGACCTCAGTGCAACCAGTTTACCAGGTACAGGTCCGTGATGCTTCTGACAGTGAGAGGCAGCAGTGGAAAAAGGCCCACTCTCTCAACGGTCAGTGGGCAAATAATGATAATGATGATAATAAATGATAATAATGGAGGCGCTTGATGGTCAGTAGACAAATAATAATAATAATGAATGGCATAGGCAATAACAACAATGATATTTTTTTTTAAAAATGAACAGCATTTGCATAATGCTTGGTAGTCAGTAAACAATAATGATAATGATAATAATAATAATAATAATATCAATGAATAGCATTTGTATAGTGTTTGTCGGTCAATAGGTAATAATGATGATACTACTACTACTGCTACTACTACTGCTACTAATGATACTACTACTACTTCTACCACCACTACTAATGATGATGATAATAGTTACAGTAATAAATGGCATTTGTACAGCGCTTGACTGTCAATAGACAGCAATGGTAATATTGAATGATATTTGTACAGCGCTTGACATTCAGTAGACAATAATAATGAATTCACTGCCATGGTCGTGTAAAAGTGGATATGAATTCACTGCCCTAGAGGTGTAAAAGTGGATATGAATTCACTGCTCTAGTGGTGCAAAAGTGGATATGAATTGACTGCGCTAGTGGTGTAAAAGTGGATATGAATTCACTGCCCTAGTGGTGTAAAAGTGGATATGAATTCACTGCCCTAGTGGTGTAAAAGTGGATATGAATTCACTGCCCAAGAGGTGTAAAAATGGATATGAATTCACTGCCCTAATGGTGTAAAAGTGGATATGAATTCACTGCGCTAGTGGTGTAAAAGTGGATATGAATTCACTGCCCTAGTGGTGTAAAAGTGGATATGAATTCACTGCTCTAGTGGTGCAAAAGTGGATATGAATTCACTGCCCTAGGGGTGTAAAGTGGAAATGAAATCATTACCCTAGTGGTGTAAAAGTGGATATGAATTCACTGCCCTAGTGGTGTAAAAGTGGATATGAATTCACTGCCCTAGTGGTGTAAAAGTGGATATGAATTCACTGCCCTAGTGGTGTAAAAGTGGATATGAATTCACTGCCCTAATGGTGTAAAAGTGGATATGAATTCTCTGCGCTAGTGGTGTAAAAGTGGATATGAATTCACTGCCCTAGTGGTGTAAAAGTGGATATGAATTCACTGCCCTAGTGGTGTAAAAGTGGATATGAATTCACTGCCCTAGTGTTGAGTGCTGATAAGAATTACTACGACAAAGTGCAGGAGATTACTTTATTTCAGTCATGTTTATCATCTGCAAGACTGTGGTCACACTAAATGAATATACGAAACCTTTTTTTTTCCCCCCACCTTTTTTCAGATCTGGATGCGGCGTTTGGGCGCCCTGAGAAAGTGGGGCTGAGCAAGTACAGCGTCCTGTTTCTACCCAAGTCCTCACACCTCCAGGCGGACCCAGTGTTTGTGGGGCAGCACGGGACACTGGCTGTGTCTGTGGGTGAATCTGGTCAGTGTGTGTCCGTGTGTTGGTCATGTGCACCCTGCCTGTGTCTGTGTGGTCAGTGTCTGTCTGTGTCTTGGGGATGTGGTGTCATCCTGACTGACCTGTTCCCAATTTGCCTGTCATTGATGGGTGTATGCCAAGATCAGGCATCGGCTCATAAAAAAAAAGAAAAAAAAAGAGAAAAACCAGTTGTTATAAATGTAAAACTATGGTCTTACCTGCCCTTGCAGGATTGTTTCGACTGCACAGACTGGAGTGTTTTTAAGGACGCTGACAGTGACTTAAACGAATATGCTGACACAGTGTGTGAATACATCACTTTCTGTGTAAGTGTGTGCATATCGACAAGAAATATCAAAGTATTTGCAAATGGCAAAATTTGGTGTAACGGGGCTGTTGGGCAAATATTCAAGGGAAAAAATAGAGCTTTTCATGAAACTAATGATGATGTAATCCACAATCAAGCAAGGAGTGTTGAAAAGTGCATTTAGAAAGCAAAGTTTTTATATGAGAAAAAAGTAGAAGAAGATTTGTCTGCAAACAACTCTAGGAATGTGTGGACCGGACTGCAGAACATGACTGATTATAAAATGGCCCACCAGACAGTCAACATCACTGACAGAACTCTTCCAAACAAACTCAACAGATTCTCCCCCAGTTTTCATTCTCCATTGTCTGCTTCTAGCGTTGGGTTACGCTGCTGGTCAGACATCTGCTTGGCAGATGTGGTGTGGCGTATATGGATTTGTCCGAACGGAGTGACGCCTCCTTGAGCTACTGAAACTGAAACTGAAACTAACGTGGTTACACCCAACATTACATCCACTACCCCTTTCATAGTGCAAGAGAATGAAGTCAGACACAACTTTAGTTGTCTGAAAATGAAACAAGCCGGCTGGTCCTGACAACAACTCACCAGGCCTTTTGAGGAAGTGTGCAGTCCAGCTATCTAGTGTCTTCACTGAGATCTTTAACATGTTCCTTCAGTCAAGTGTGGTGCCACACTGCTTTAAGAAATCAACAATCATTTCTGTTCCAAAGAAAGTACAGCCTAGTTGTCTTTACTCATTCAGCCCTGCACCCGCCTGAGAAGCGTGTGACTCTGATCGCCGTTCTTTGCCTGAGGCCACCTGACAGGCGGGTGAAGAAACCCGTTTATTTAAACCAGTTCATCAGCTCATTATTATACATTAAACTGCTATGTGAGGGAAGTGACTCCAGCTTAACTTCCTTCCTCACTGGCACACAAAGTTTCGCTCCAAAAATCAAACGATTAGTATCCGGTTTTCTGCATTGATACGGCAAAACTGCGCAGTTTAGAGCTCAGTGAAATTATGATGGGCTCTTGCAGCAAATTCATTATAGATAATGACGATTTGTCTTATAATTCTTTCGATAATTCATGGGAAAGTGAAGGAGATGAAATTAGTGACCAGTGCAGACAGTCAAGTAGATAGCCCACAACCTTCAACATCGACAGAAGCTGACATTTTACTATTTCTGTTTAATTTAAAGTTACAAGTATACTGTTATATCCTTTCTCGTGATACTTCAGCAATTTGTGTCAAAACTACATTTCAGTCATAATGTGAAGTTCAGTAGCTATTCGTTGAGCGGTTGCTACAAATTTGTGCCAGAAGTGAAGCACCCCTTCCCGTTGATGCAGCCAGGTCAGAACACGCCAGTCTGGGAAGGCTACACAGGCAGACGACCTTAAAGGGCTGAAAGGGTTAATGATTATTGTTCTGTAGCCTTAACATAAGTCGTCATGAAAGCATTTGAACGATTAATTCTGGAATTCCTAAAAACCTGCATTCCCCCATCTGTTGACCTCTTTCAGTTCGCTTATAGAGCAAACAGATCTGTTGAAGGCTTCTTTAACTGTTTACCTACAATGACGTTCAAAGTCAGGAGGCCACAGCAGTTTCTTGCTCTAAACTATTGAAACTGTTGCAGTTCAACGTTCATGGCTTTGCATCATCTGGTCACCGTTCCAGAAACTGACAACAGTTTGAGATCCTGGGAAACCTTTTCCCTTTTCTTTGGGAAGGCAGAGAAACAGTGCCAAGCATGGCCAGATCTGCTCGGGCAGAAAAGAAGGAGCGGCTTTCCTGCCCAGTGCATGCGCAGAAGACATTACGTCCTGGTCAGTCAGACGCTACGACGTTGACTGAAATTGACTCCAGGCTGCATGCATAATGATGCTGGTCTTGTGAGGACCGACTTGGTACCGAAGTTTGTCACACCCAATGTCCTGGCTGATAAAGAACCGCATCAGACAGTGACCATGCTGATGAAAAAGATTGGGGACTTTTGTCCTCTTCAGAAATAAAATGATGGGATGTTCTCAACCCTTTATCTGTCTATGGCTGACACTGGTGTACAACCCTGTTGGTGATGCTGCTGCTGATGATTATGATGATGGTAACAATGATTATGATGATGAGGAGGAATATGATGGTGATGATGATGATGACAGTGATGATAATGATGACAATGATGATGATGATGGAGATGATGGTGACGAAGATGATGATGATGATGGTGATGATGACGAAGAAGATGATGATGATGATTATGATGATGGCGACACACCAGCTGATCCCAGTCGTACAGGAGTGATAGTGATGATGATGATGACGACGATGATGATGACGATGATGATGATGATGACACAGGGGTGGAGGGGGTGGTCCACCAGCTTACCCTAGTCCTACAGGAGTGATAGTGATGATGTTGACGACGACGATGATTATGACGATGATGATGATGACGGTGATGATGATGATGATGATGACACAGGGGTGGAGGGTGTGGTCCAGCAGCTGACTCCAGTCCTACAGGAGGTGGTGGTGAGGGAGGGGGCGGTGGAGAAAAGCCTGGACGCCGCTCAGGGGCTCAGGACGCAGAAGGTGAGCTATGTGTGGGTGTTGGGGGGAGGTTGGGGGTGGGGCGTGGGGGGGGAGATAGGTGTGTGTGAGGGGGTGTGGGGGTGGATGAGGTGTGTGTTTGTGTGCGGGGGGAGCCATAGGGGTATGGGTGTGTTTGTGTGGGGGTGGGGAGGAGCAGGGGGGTGGGGGTGGAGGGGATGGGAGGTGTGTGTATGGGGCAGGGGAGTGGGTGGAAGGGGGAGCGTGGGGGAGTGTGGGGGATGAAGTTTGGGTGTGCGGGGTGTGTTGGGGGGTGGGGGACATGGGGGGGGGGGATGGGTGTGTCTAGGGTGTGTGTGTGTGTTGGGGGGTGAGGCATGTGTGTGTGTGCGCGCACACTTCAAACATCTTTTGCACATGAACCTGTGGTGAACGCCGTTTCCTCTTTGCTGCTCGGTGTGTCTGGAACAACCTTCCGCATGGTATCTGCTGATCAGACTTGTTTCTGCCTTCTGGTCTTCACTGAAAACTGATCTCTTCAAAACCTGGTTGTGAGCACTCTTGGGTTTCGGAGGGGGGAGAGTGGTCATGAATGGCTCATGTGATTTGTAAACTTGTTCTTTCATGTCATGTCAGGCGACCTGAGCTCTTAGAAAGGCAGCTATACAAATATACATCAGTAGTAGTAGTAGTAATAGAGCAGCAGCAGTGGTGGTATTTTAACGCCTTGACAGCTGAAGCTTGGTGAAATGAGTCCAGTTTCAGTTTCAAGGTGACAGAGTGTGTGGACCGATCACTTTTGATGTGATGTGTTGATGTGATATGTTGTGTTGATGTCATGTGTTGCTGCGGTGTGTTGATGTGACATGTTGATGTGGCGTGTTGGTGCGTTGCCATGACGTGTTGATGTGATGTGATGTTTTGATGTGGTGTGTTGGTGTGATGTGATGTGTTGATGTGGCATGTTGGTGTGTTGACATGATGTGTTGATGTGATGTGATGTTTTGATGTGGCATATTGATGTGGCGTGTTGGTGTGTTGAGACGATGTGTTGAAGTGGCCTGTTGATGTGACATGTTGATATGGCGTGTTGGTGCGTGGACATGTGTTGATGTGACATGTTCATCCAACACATTATTGTGATGTGTGCACATGCAAGTGATGGTTCTTGTCAAACTCTGGTTACGATGTGTGTTGTTGTAGGGGGTGTCATATGATGGGTTGGTGTGACGTGTTATGATCTTGATAATGATGTGTTGGTGTGACGTGTTATGATCCTGATAATGATGTGTTGGTGTGACGTGTCATGATCATGATAATGATGTGTTGGTGTGACGTGTCATGATCCTGATAATGATGTGTTGGTGTGACATGTCATGATCCTGATAATGATGTGTTGGTGTGACGTGTTATGATCCTGATAATGTGTTGGTGTGACCTGTTATGATCCTGATAATGATGTGTTGGTGTGACGTGTTATGATCCTGATAATGATGTGTTGATGTGACGTGTTATGATCCTGATAATGATGTGTTGATGTGACGTGTTATGATCATGATAATGATGTGTTGATGTGACGTGTTATGATCCTGATAATGCTGTGTTGGTGTGACGTGTTATGATCCTGATAATGATGTGTTGGTGTGACGTGTCATGATCCTGATAATGATGTGTTGGTGAGACGTGTCATGATCCTGATAATGTGTTGGTGTGACCTGTCATGATCCTGATAATGATGTGTTGGTGTGACGTGTGTACACAGCCAGACAAGGACAGCATGCGGTGGTTCCGGTCCAAGCCAGGCTACGATGTGACCTTCACCCTCATCAACCCTCAGCCCTCACTGCTGGACGTGCAGTGGGACATCCAGGCTGGAGTTCAGGGTGAGTGTTCGCTTCTTTTGTTTTTTGTTTTTTTTATTCAAGGTGGGTGTTCGTTTTATTTTGTTGGGTTTTTTTTTGTGTATTTTTTATTATTCAAGGTGGGTGTTTGCTTTCTTTCGTTTTTTTGGTATATTCAGTGTGGGTGTATGCTGCTGCTTTTTTTTTTTTTTTTTTTGCTGCCCCATCATCTGTACCATTTCAATGGCATTACTCCCACACCGCTCATTTAGATTCCCCTATACACAACCACACCCAGGTTCGTCTGTCACAGTTCCAGCGTCGGCAGTCCACAGAGATCCATCGATGTTAGGTCGCCAGGAGGCCACACACCAGAGGAGACCCTGCACTGCTGCTGAGTCACTTCAGTGGTGTTCAGGGGTGCCTGTTATGTTTTAATGTACTTAGGACACCACCTACCAAGCCCCCTACTAACGACAATAATAGCTTAGTCGAGGAGCCAGACTGAGTGAGTGTCCCTCCCAGTGTAGACCACCACCACGTCCCTCAAACAACAGCCCCCCATGAATCTGCCGCCACTGAAGATATTGACAGGACTCATCCCAAGCACAGAAGTGGAGGGGTATCGAAACTGAGGTCACCATGAGAGCAGGGCATGAAAGGCCACAGACTTCGGGACTGTTTTGTTTTACATATTGATGATGGTGGAGGAGGATGACGATGACGATGTTGCTATGGAGGTCCATTCTGGTTTGGGAGTGCGTGACAAGCCTGTACACTTCCTGTCATAATGATATCCTGGCGTTAACCAGGTTCTAGAGATACAGACACTTGCAGTGTTGGTCAGGTAATTAGAGCAACACACCCATAGACGCATCCTTGAAGTGGATGACACTCAACTGTGTGGTCCCAGTCTCCCCATTTAAGCCCACAGCACACTCAACTCTGGGCAGGAGCTGGCCTCGGGCCGAAAAACCCACCTCCGCTGGGATTCGAACCTGCGTCCTCCCAGCTGTCAGTCTGCGACGCTAACCACTTAGCCACGGTGGCTGGTCTTCTGTTTGTTTGTTTTTTTGGTTTGTTTTTATTCAGGGTGGGTGTTTGTTTTTTTTGGGTTTTTTTAATTATTCAAGGTGGGTGTTTGCTTCTTTCGGTTTTTTTTTTGTTTATTCAGTGTGGGTGTACGCTTCTTTTCTTTGTATGTTTATTTAGACAGCCTGTAACATGTTTTGTTTGTTGGTTTATGCAAGGTGGGTGTTCGCTTCTTCTGTTAGTCTTTTATTCAGGGTGGGTGTTCACTCCTTTTGTTTGTTTTTATTCAGGGTGTGTGTTCTGTTCTTTGTTATGTCGTTTTTGTTTCTGATGAAAATCTGTTGTTTTTGAAAAAAAAAAAAAAAAAAAAAAGAGAAAGAGAGACCGAGGAGGCATGTATCTTTAAACATGAATGACAACAGATACATCACAACACAAAGCTTTAAACTAGTCCACAGAAATTGTGCACATGAACACTGTATCCTTGTGTTGGTGAACCTTCGTCTTCTCAAGAACTCTGCTTTGTCAGAGTGCTGCCTGTGTGAACATGGAGCGAATCACTGTGTGGTGTTTTCAGACAGCTTCATTCGTATCCTCTTTTGTCAGAAACGGCTACATTCAGTTGTACAGTGTTTCACAGTGTGCTGTATGTCTGGAGAGAAAACATCAGTGTGCCTTCATGGCCAGTTGAAAGGAGTTTCTGTGGCCGTTGTCGTCTCCGCTGTAAAATTGGCAATTGCATTGGCAATGGCTTGACAGTACCCACAGTGACAGAAATCAACACTGTGTGTCTGTGTGTTTGTCTGTGTGAGGTAGTGTGAGACTGTGTGTGTGGTGTTTTGTGTGTGTGTGTAGGTGTAAATAAGAGAGAGTGTGTGTGTGTGTGAGACAGTGTGTGTGTGTGTGTTTGATGTTTGATGTACTTCAATTCAGTTCAGTTCAGTTCAATTCAAAATACTTTATTATCTGCTTCAACCAAAAACAGAAAATTTTCTTTACGCTCACTTAAAATAAAATGCCCGTCAGCAAAAATCAAAAGAGAAAAAACAAAACAAAACAACTGACACACCCTTCACTTATCACCATGCACACATCAATTATTATGTAAAAAGAAAAACATGTGGGTAAGATACTATTACACTATGATTTAGAGTGTAACAGCTGTGTGTGTGTGTGTGTGTGTTGCGTCATACTTTTTCATTGTCATCAAGTGGATTGAGTGAGTGCTGTGTGTCTGCAGGGTACCTGAAGCCTTTCCTGGACAAGTTGTCCCCCTTCACCTCCATCTCTGTCACCTCTCAGGTATGAAGATGCTGCATCACTGATTGTGTTGTGACATGTCATGTTGGTCCGGTGGCCCCGCCCAGAAAGGATGTGACGTGTGTGTTGTTGTGACACGTGTTATAAAGGTGCTGCATTCCGTTGGTCCGGTGGCCACACCCAGAAAAGACATGACGTGTGTGTATTGATGTGTGTTGTTGTGACATGTTATAAAGGTGCTGTATTACGTGGGTCTGGTGGCCATGCCCAGAAAGGATGTGACGTGTGTAACGTGTGTGTTGTTGTGACATGTGTTATGAAGGTTCTGCATTACATTGGTCTGGTGGCCCTGCCCAGAAAGGATGTGATGTGTGTGTAGTGATGTGTGTTGTTGTGACGTGTTATAAAGGTGCTGTATTACGTAGGTCTGGTGGCCATGCCCAGAAAGGACGTGACGTCTGTGTAGTGATGTGTGTTGTTGTGACATGTTCAAGGTGCTGTATTACGTGGGTCTGGTGGCCCCGCCCAGAAAGGATGTGATGTGTATGTAGTGATGTGTGTTGTGACATGTTATAAAGGTGCTGCATTATGTTGGTCTGGTGGCCACACCCAGAAAGGATGTGACGTGTGTAGTGATGTGTGTTGTTGTGACATGTGTTAAAGGTGCTGCATTATGTTGGTCTGGTGGCCCCGCCCAGAAAAGACATGACGTCTGTGTTGTTGTGACACATGTTATGAAGGTGCTGCATTACATTGGTCTGGTGGCCCCGCCCAGAAAGGATGTGATGTGTGTGTAGTGGTGTGTGTTTTTGTGACACATGTTATAAAGGTGCTGCATTATGTTGGTGTCGTGGTCCCGCCCAGAAAGGACGTGACGTGTGAATAATGTGTTGTTGTTGTGACATGTGTTACAGGTGTTGCATTACTGGTGGCCACGCCCAGAAAGGACGTGTCGTGTGTGATGTGACATGTGTGTAGTGACGTGTGTGTAGTAATACATGTTGTTGTGACCTGTGTTACAGGTGCTGCATTATGTGGGGCTGGTGGCCACACCCAGAAAGGACGTGTCACAAAATGTGTACTTTTATCGGGAGCAAGACCTGCCACTCATGATCAACCCTCTGGAAGCCAAACTGGGTCAGTGGTGTGTTGTGTCGTTTGTCTGATATGTAGTGCGTATGCTTGTGTGTGTGTGTGTGGGGGGGGAAGTGGGGGGAAGTATGGTGTGTGGTTAGTGTGTGTGTGTATGAGTATAGCGCATGTGTAGTGTGTGTGTGAGGGGGACATTTATATGTGTTTGGTGTGTGTAGCGGATGTGTGTGTTGTGCCGTATATGTAGTGCGATCGTGCACACGCACACGTGTATGTGTGTGTGTGTGTGTGTGTGTGTGTGCATTGGCATACAAACATATATCATGCACAGTGTCACACACATGAAAACTGCGTACGGTCACAACCCATCTGCACACACATACCTTACACATGATTTCTCTCACAGCGTAATGATACTACTACTACTGCTACTATTACTACAACTACTAATGATGATGATGATAATGATAGTAATAGTAACAATGATATAATAATAATAAAAAAAAAAAAATATATATATATATATAATAATAATACAAACAGTTGACAGCCATCTGAACAGATTAACAAAATCTGCAAAGTCTGGTTTGAATCGCAGCTCAGCCGCTGATATTTTCTCCCCTTCCACAAGACCTTGAGTGGTGGTCTGGATGCTAGTCATTGGAGGTCCCGTGTGCAGCATGCACTTAGCGCACATAAAAGAACCCACGGCAACAAAAGGGTTGTTCCTGGCAAAATTGTGTAGAAAAATCCACTTCAATAGGAAAAACAAATAAAACTGCATGCATGAAAAGAAATAACAAAAAAATGGGTGGCGCTGTAGTGTAGTGACGCGCTCTCCCTGGGGAGAGCAGCCTGAATTTCGCACAGAGAAATCTGTTGTGACAAAAAGAGAAATAAAAATAGAATTCCAAAAATGCTTAATACATTAACTTCATGTGCATAAAATTGCACAGACACCGGCTTTGTGCATTTATACTCTTGTTCATGAGAAAAATCCAGTAGAAGAATTTAAATTACGTTGTTTGCAATGACACATTGGATACCTGTAGAACAGTTTAAATGCTGCAGTTTGCTATGATACATTTGATGCATGCGGAAAAAAATAATTCTTATAGTTGGCTATGACACATTTGATGTATGTGGAAGAAATTAAATGTTATAAATTGCTATGACCCTTTGGATGCATGTATAACAAATGCAATGTAGTTTACCATGACACATTCGATTCCCGCAGATCAATTTAAATGCTACAGTTCCCAATAACAGTTTGGATGCCTGTAGTGCAAATTAAATGTTGTAGTTTGCTATGACACATTGGATGTCCGTAGAACAATTTAAATGCTACAGCTTGCTATGACACATTGGATGTCTGTAGAACAATTTAAATGCTACAGCTTGCTATGACACATTGGATGTCTGTAGAACAATTTAAATGCTACAGTTTGCTATGACACATTGGATGTCTGTAGAACAATTTAAATGCTACAGCTTGCTATGACACATTGGATGCCTGTAGAACAATTTAAATGCTACAGTTTACAGTAACAAATTAGATGCCTGTAGAGCAAATTAAATGTTGTAGTGTGCAATCACACATTGAATGCCCGTAGAACAATTTAAATGCTACAGTTTGCTATGACACTTTGATGCCTGTGGAACAATTTAAATGTAGTTTGCTATAACAATGACACTTTGATGCCTGTGGAACAATTTAAATGTAGTTTGCTATGACATATTGGAAGCCTGTAGAATAAATTAAATGCTGTAAATTGTAAGAAGACATTGTATGAAGATGCCCTTTTCTTTTTCAGGGTCTCATGCCTCCAGCCGACCGACTCTGAACTTTGTGGTCTATGTTCCCAGCAGAGACAACAGCCCTCTGTACATCAGAGATGAGAATGGTTAGTTGTCTGTGTGATGAGAATGGTTAGTTGTCTGTGTGATAAGAATGGTTAGTTGTCTGTGAGAATGGTTAGTTGTCTTTGTGATAAGAATGTCTGTGTGATGAGAATGGTTAGTTGTCTGTGTGATGAGAATGGTTAGTTGTCTGTGTGATGTCTGTGTGATGAGAATGGTTAGTTGTCTGTGAGATGAGAATGGTTAGTTGTCTGTGTGAACTTTGTGTCTGTGTTTGGTCCTCTGTATGTTGTTTGTGTTTGGTGTGTGTGTGTGTGTGCGTGTGTGTGTGTGTGTGTGTGTGTGTGTGCATGTATCTGTTCATGCTTGTTTACAAAAAACTGGTACATTTTTCATTGTCATAGTTCACTGTTTCAGCAGAAAAACACAACCCTTATTTCCTCACTGAATATAAGACATGTGTAACTGATCGTTTTCAAAAGGCATACTTTAATATTCACATCTTTTTACTAAGCTGTGTCTCTCACTCACCCGACAAAGCTGCTTTGCTTCTCACATGGTGTAGGCGTGATGTTTATGGGGCAACTTGGGAGCATTTCTCACATGGTCATAGGGATGATGTTTATGGGGGCAGGTTGGGAGCATTTCTCACATCGTCATAGGGATGATGTTTATGGGGGCAAGTTGGGAGCATTTCTCACATCGTCATAGGGATGATGTTTATGGGGGCAGGTTGGGAGCATTTCTCACATGGTCATAGGGATGATGTTTATGGGGGCAATTTGGGAGCATTTCTCACATGGTCATAGGGATGATGTTTATGGGGGCAACTTGGGAGCATTTCTCACATGGTCATAGGGATGATGTTTATGGGGGCAGGTTAGGAGCGTTTCTCACATGGTCAATGGGACGATGTTTATGGGGGCAAGTTGGGAGCGTTTCTCACATGGTCAATGGGACGATGTTTATGGGGGCAAGTTGGGAGCGTTTCTCACATGGTCATGGGGATGATGTTTATGGGGGCAACTTGGGAGCATTTCTCACATGATCAATGGGACGATGTTTATGGGGGCAAGTTGGGAGCGTTTCTCACATGGTCATGGGGATGATGTTTATGGGGGCAACTTGGGAGCATTTCTCACATGGTCAATGGGACGATGTTTATGGGGGCAAGTTGGGAGCGTTTCTCACATGGTCATGGGGATGATGTTTATGGGGGCAACTTGGGAGCATTTCTCACATGGTCAAAGGGATGATGTTTATGGGGGCAAGTTAGGAGCGTTTCTCACATGGTCATGGGGCAGGATGTTTATGGGGCAACTTGGGAGCATTTCTCACATGGTCATAGGGATGATGTTTATGGGGCAACTTGGGAGCGTTTCTCACATGGTCATAGGGATGATGTTTATGGGGGCAGGTTGGGAGCATTTCTCACATGGTCATAGGGATGATGTTTATGGGGGCAACTTGGGAGCATTTCTCACATGGTCATAGGGATGATGTTTATGGGGGCAGGTTAGGAGCGTTTCTCACATGGTCAATGGGATGATGTTTATGGGGGCAAGTTGGGAGCGTTTCTCACATGGTCATGGGGCAGGATGTTTATGGGGCAACTTGGGAGCATTTCTCACATGGTCATAGGGATGATGTTTATGGGGCAACTTGGGAGCATTTCTCACATGGTCATAGGGATGATGTTTATGGGGCAACTTGGGAGCATTTCTCACATGGTCATAGGGATGATGTTTATGGGGGCAGGTTGGGAGCATTTCTCACATGGTCATAGGGATGATGTTTATGGGGGCAACTTGGGAGCATTTCTCACATGGTCATAGGGATGATGTTTATGGGGGCAGGTTAGGAGCGTTTCTCACATGGTCAATGGGATGATGTTTATGGGGGCAAGTTGGGAGCGTTTCTCACATGGTCATGGGGCAGGATGTTTATGGGGCAACTTGGGAGCATTTCTCACATGGTCATAGGGATGATGTTTATGGGGCAACTTGGGAGCATTTCTCACATGGTCATAGGGATGATGTTTATGGGGCAACTTGGGAGCATTTCTCACATCGTTATAGGGATGATGTTTATGGGGGCAATTTGGGAGCATTTCTCACATGGTCATAGGGCAGGATGTTTATGGGGTGACTTGGGAGCATGTCCTTCTGCCAGGCTGAGTGGAAGACAGGACCCAAACCTCTCCTTCCATCATGTTAACCTTCCCTGACCAGAGTCCGGTAAACCATCCACACCTGGGTGGTGTGAGGAAGATCAGACTAAAGTGCCTTTCCTCAAAGACTTAGCACCATGCTGAAAGGGGGTTCTCAACTTCTAAATGGGGGTTCTCAGCTCCTAAATGGGGTTCTCAGCTCCTTGGGGTTTTTAGCTCCTAGATGGGGTTCTCAGCTCCTAAATGGGGTTCTCAGCTGCTAGATGGGGTTCTAGATGGGGTTCTCAACTCCTAGATGAGGTTCTCAACTCCTAGATGGGGTTCTCAACTCCTGGATGGGGTTCTCAACTCCGTGATGGGGTTCTCAACTCCTGATCCCTGGTGAACACTGGGTCAGAAGTTCAACGCCTGTTACAGCAGAAACATGATTTGATTGTGTCTTGAGGTGGACATAAGCTTACAGTTTGGCCAACATGCAAAGTGATGGCTGTATGATCGGTACTCAGTGGGAATTCATTTACAGCTTAGTCTTTTGAGGACTATGACTCTCAGACAAAGAAGCAGGACTGCACTGGCTCCGAGTGCTGCAGCCTTGGACGGCTAGTTGGCCTTTTGGGAACCATCCCAACACCGACTATCCTGAAACCCTCTTGGCTGAGAGAGTGGGGATGTAACTTGGACAAGACACTCTTCACTGTAATCAGCTTCCAGCCCAGGTGCCAGTTGCATTGCTTGGTTCTAACTTTTTGACAGTTACACGTGACTAAATGCCTATGTTGACCGAACTACGCCATTGGTCAGTTCCATACTACACACAGTTAGTAGCGGGTTACGACCATACGAGGCTCTTCCGTCCAAGCAATGCAGCTGGCTCCTGGTAACTGGGACAGCAGTTGTCTCCTCTGATGGTCCTAGTGGAACACGACTGTCACACAACACAACAACTGTCTCAGGAGCGGCGGTGGCCAGCAATGCCTTCCTCAGTCCCCGGTGGGGTGGCATTCTGATCTACAATGCCGACGCCCCCGGCAACAAGACGCACATACCCACCGTCCACGTGGACGTCAAACGCGTCATGGAGGTCTTCATCACTCAGCTGCGGCTGCTTCTCAACATCCACGTACAGGTTGGTGGGGGCGTGTGTTGGGGGAGGGGGCGTGGGGGGTGGGGGTGTAGGTAGGTTGGTGTGTGTATGTGTATTTGTGTGTGTATGCGTGCGTGCATGTTTGTGTGTGTGTGACTCTGTGTGTGTGTTTGTGTGTGTGTGTGTGTGCATTTGTATGTGTGTGTGTGTGTGTGTGCATGTGCGTTTGTGTGTCTGTGTGTGTGGGGGTGTGGGAGGTTCATTCATGGTGGTTGTTAACAAGGTATTTTCTCTATGCATAGTTTTTAATCCCAAAAGGGGAAAGGCATAAACTAAGTACTAAGCGTTACAAGGTAGTTTGCAGAATGTTTTGAATGTAAATAAACATGACATGTGTTTTAAAAGTACTGTTTGCATGCATTCTCAGTATGAATGACTACTGCACATGTTGTAGTACTCTTTTTGCTCATTTGTCACAACAGATTTCATGATAATTTAAGCCTGACAGTATTGAATGCTTTCCGAGTATACTAGATTTTGGCTTTGGCGATACTTGGTAACTTGAACTGGCACTGTTAACTGGCACCGTTAACTGGCACATTTTTCCCATTCCACCAGGCCTCGAATATGCAAGTGAACTTCTCCGACCTTGGTAGAGAGGCGCTCACAGACTGGGTGAGTACTAATACTATACACTTCACAAAAAGTGAAGGACCACTTGAGAAAAGCAGGTATATTTTCATAAAATTGTATATTAAAAAAAAAGTGAAAAAAAATCAAGAGGTGCAGTGATTCAAAGATTCAAAGAAATTTAATCCTTTTGCCCCTTTTGGGGTGTGGAGGATACAGTGATAATACATACTCATTGAATCACAACTTCAGTCCAACGATGTTTTGGAACCATGTCTTCAGTCCAAGTGGAGCGATGGCCTAGAGGTAACGCGTCCGCCTAGGAAGCGAGAAAATCTGAGCGCACTGGTTCGAATCACGGCTCAGCTGTCGATATTTTCTCCCCCTCCACTAGACCTTGAGTGGTGGTCTGGATGCTAGTCATTCAGATGAGATGATAAACTGAGGTCCTGTGTGCAGCATGAATTTTGCGCACGTAAAAGAACCCATGGCAACAAAAGGGTTGTTCCTGGAAAAATTCTGTAGAAAAATCCACTTCGATAAGAAAAACAAATAAAACTGCACGCAGGAAAAAATTTTAAAAAATGGGTGGCGCTGTAGTATAGCGATGCGCTCTACGTGGGGAGAGCAGCCTGAATTTCACACAGAGAAATCTGTTGTGATAAAAAAAAAAGAAAGAAAAAAAAGAAGAAAAGAAACACTCAAAAACGCACACCCACACAAGCACACACGCACACGCTAATGATGAATTATGAATTACGCAGGCTGCATAAGGTCTACCACTGACCTCTCACTGAACACACGCATGGCTGTTTCAAGCACACATGCACCATGGACAGCTTGAAAAATCCGTCTGTCGGTCATAACTTTACAATGATTCAGGAGTTTGTGAACGGTAGTTGTGACTGTTCACGGTGAAAATGGAAGTCCATGCGCAAGAGAGCACCTCTGCTTGTGAGTGGGGCTCATTGCGTTGGCCGCACACACTGCAGAAAGTTCAGCATCACTTCACCGTGTCTCCAAGAAGACTGTGCATCAAGTGGTCCTTAACTCTGTGAGAACTCTGTATGTTTCTTCAGGTGCATCAAGTGGTCCTTAACTCTGTGAGAACTCTGTATGTTTCTTCAGGTGCATCAAGTGGTCCTTAACTCTGTGAGAACTCTGTATGTTTCTTCAGGTGCATCAAGTGGTCCTTCACTCTGTGTGGATTGTTGTGTTTCGGTGGTAGTGTGTGTGTGACTCTGTGTGTTTTTTAGGTGTCAATGGTGTGTGTCTGTATGTTTTGTGTCTGGTGTGTGGGGTGCGGGGGTTAATTCATGGTTTGTAAACTGGTATGTTTCTCTAGTGCATAGTTTTAATCCAAGGGGAAAGGCATCTAGTACTAAGTTCGTTCAAGGTGTTTGCAGAAGTTGAATTTTAAATAAACATACATGTGTTTTAAAAGTCTGTTGCATGCATTCTCAGTAGATGACTACTGCACATGTTGAGTACTCTTTTTGCTCATTGGTCACAACATTCATGATAATTTTAGCCTGAGCAGAATTGAATGCTTACTCGAGTATACTAGATTTTGGCTTGGATACTTCGTGAACTTGAATGGCACTGTTAACTGGACCGTTAACCGGTATTTTTCCATTCACAGGCTCGAATAGCAAGTGGAATCTTCGACCTTGTAGAGAGGCTCAAGATGGGTGAGTATCTAATACTATACACTCACAAAGTG
The DNA here is from genome assembly GCF_041734735.1 of Babylonia areolata. Taxonomy (NCBI): domain Eukaryota; kingdom Metazoa; phylum Mollusca; class Gastropoda; order Neogastropoda; family Buccinidae; genus Babylonia; species Babylonia areolata. The sequence continues at coordinate 62,212,007 of NC_134894.1, read as the reverse complement.
AAGGATCCACTTGAGAAAGCAGGTATTTTTCATAAAAGTGGTTTAAAAAAATAATAGTGAAAAAATCAAGTAGTGCATGATTTCAAAGATGCAAAGTGAAATTTAATCTTTTGCCCTTTTGGGTGTGGAGGATACAGTGTAATACATATCATTGATCACCTTCATCAACGTGTTTGGAACCATGTTTCAGTCAGTGTGGCATGGCCTAGAGTAAGCGTCCTCTAGGAATCGAGAAAACTCTGAGCGCATGTTTCGAATCAGGTGCATCAGCTGTCGATATTTATCTCCCTCTGAGACCTGTAGTGGTGTCTGGTGCTAGTCATTCAAGATGGTGCTTAACTAGGTCTGTTGCAGAATTGTATTTTGCGCACTAAAAGACTGGCAACAAAAGTTGTTCCTGGAAAATCTGTGAAAATCACATGTAAGAAAAACAAATTAAAATGCACGCAGGGACTAAATTTAAAAAGGGTGGCGCTGTAGTATGCTTGCGTCTACGAGGGGCAGTCAGCTGATTTCACACAGAGAAATCTGTTTGATTAAAAAAAAAAAGAAGAAAAAGATGAAGAAACACTTCAAAAACGCGACCACAGCAGCACACCCGCTAATGATGATTATGAATTCGCAGGCTGCATAAGGTGCTACCTTAACTCTACTGAAACATCATGGCTGTTTCTTAGCACAATGCCATGGAATCTTGAAACATCCGTTCTGTCGGTCATCAATGTCATTGATTCAGGAGTTTGTGAACGTATGTTGTGACTTTCAGGTGCAATAATGGAAGTTCCATGCCAGAGAGCACTCTTGCTTGTAGTGGGGCTCAAGCTGTTGCCGCTCACTGTCAGAAATCAGCATCACTTCACCGTGTCCTCCAAGAGGACTGTGCATCAAGTGGTCCTTAACTCTGTGAGAACTCTGTATGTTTCTTCAGGTGCATCAAGTGGTCCTTAACTCTGTGAGAACTCTGTATGTTTCTTCAGGTGCATCAAGTGGTCCTTAACTCTGTGAGAACTCTGTATGTTTCTTCAGGTGCATCAAGTGGTCCTTAACTCTGTGAGAACTCTGTATGTTTCTTCAGGTCAAAGTTCACTGTTACTTCACTGGATCACATGCTAACTGTGGTGATTCTTTTTTTAAATTTTTTTTATTGGGTTGTTTTCTGTTGTTGATTTTAAATGATGATTGATGGCATTTAAAAAAATCCCCTGTATGTGCAGTTTTTGTATTTGCCTTGTGATACCCTGAGCATCCCTCTGTGGGGATTTTGGGGGGTCTTTCAGTATAAACAGCATCCCCGCCTTCTGGAAATTCTGTGCTAGAAATTTCCTCTTTTCGTCACTCTCTTTGTTTCTACCTTTTTTTCTATCTTCACTGTTGTCTCCTTTTTCTGCCTTCCCAGTCCATTCCCCTTTCTGTTTTTCAAGCAAGCCTGGACACTTTTTTTTTCTCTTTTCCGCAGTCTATGATGTACTGTCTGTGCTGTTTTGCTCTGGCGATTAGGTAGTGAGATGTAAACACTAGGATGAGCACTAGCTGCCCATTCTGCAGTGTTATTTGGCTATATGGCCTTTTTTATGTGTTTTTTTGTTTGGCTTTAAAATATTGTTGTTGTTTTTTCCTTTTTTACGATTTTTTTTGTAATCTGGGGATGATAAATTAAGCGGAGGCTGGCGTCCTGAGCATGGCCTTGTCTTATTTCCCCTAAGGAGCTAAATGGTTGGGATATTGTGTCATGAACTGTGTTTTGTGGGTTTGTCTTTGTGTTCTTGATTGATATAGGGATTAGTCTGCTGATCTCTTTTGTAACTGGTGTTGCAAACTTCTTCTTTGTTCGTGGGCTGCAACTCCCACATTCACTTGTATGTATACGAGTGGGCTTTTACATGTATGACTGTTTTTAATCCCACCATGTAGGCAGCCATACTCTGTTTTCGGGAGTGTGCATGCTGGGTATGTTCTTGTTTCCATAACCCACGAAACGCTGACGTGGATTACAGGATCTTTGACGTGCGTATTTGATCTTCTGCTTGTATATACACACGAAGGGGGTTCAGGCACAAGCAGGTCTGCACATGTGTTGACTGGGGGGGGGGGAGAGGGGGGGGGTCGAAAAAATATCCTCCTTTTACCTGCCAGGCGCCGTTATCAAGATTCGAACCCAGGATCCTCAGATTGAAAGTCTAACACTTATAACCATTCGGTTTTTGCGTCCGTCAGTGTTGCAAACAAATCTTTGATTCAGTCTGGTTCTGTTTGGGTGTGGAAAATATTCAGCATGGTCTGGAAAAAGGAAAAGTTGTGTGTGGTCACATGTGTGTATGTGTGTGTGCAGGAGGTGGGGGGCTGGCTGCGGTGTCGGTGTGTGGAGAACCTGGCCACAGCCAAGGCCTCGCTCCTCTCCCTGGCACAGCTCCTCGACCAGATCAGCAACATCGTCATCAACGACCACATCGGCCAGGAGGTGATCACGCCTTTTGAAGTTTGATTTGTGTGTGTGCTTGTGTGTGTGCTTGTGTGTGTTGTGGGTGTGCTTGTGTGTTGTGGGTGTGCTTGTGTGTGTTGTGGGTGTGCTTGTGTGTGTTGTGGGTGTGTGTTGTGGGTGTGCTTGTGTGTGTTGTGGGTGTGCTTGTGTGTGTTGTAGGTGTGGGTGTGCTTGTGCGTGTGTGTGTTGTGGGTGTGCTTGTGTGTGTTGTAGGTGTGGGTGTGCTTGTGCGTGTGTGTGTTGTGGGTGTGCTTGTGTGTGTTGTGGGTGTGGGTGTGCTTGTGTGTGTTGTGGGTGTGCTTGTGTGTGTGTGTGTTGTGGGTGTGCTTGTGTGTGTTATAGGTGTGGGTGTGCTTGTGTTTGTGTGTGTTATGGGGGCGCTTAAGGTAGTTTTGGGGGCAATTTTGTTTCTCAGCTTCTATAGCAGCTATAGTCCTAAAATTTGGCACACTTCAAGTATATAATAATACCAGTCCATGCACAAAACTTTACAGGTATACCTTCATTACAAACATTTTTATGTAATATTTTATTAATTATTTTTCTAAAAAACACTGACGAATTTGGCCTCCTGCCTGAGAAAGAACTGTACATATTTGAGGTTCTACTCTTAATTTACTGATTTATTCTTAGACCATTCTGTGCATATAACTCATGAAATAAACTAACAAACACCTTCTGGGACACAGCTGGCATGCTAGAATAAACTATTTCTTTTTAGTAACGTCTTTGACAGAATTATGATGATATGATAAAAAGTGTCATAGATACACTGATTTTGATACCTTATATGCACTCAGCAGGCAATTTTACATCAGTGTGCCAAATTTTATGTCAATAGCTTTTCTGTATCCAAAGATACAAGGGGGCAAAGATCGTAACATGAACAAAAACAAAGATTTGAGAAAAACGGTTTCAAAGATTTTACTTTCTTTTTCAAGGATATCTGAGGATTCCTATACACTATTGCATGAAATTACATAGCATGCAGCATTCTCAACATTCACATAAATTTGTAAATGTCACAGAAAGTGTCAGGAAACCTTCAGAATTCCCCAGCACCATACACATGTCCCTCCTGTTCCTGCCATTCCTGCCGTTCCCTATGCTGGATTTCATCAGTTGTTTTTCTTCTGTCTTTCTGGGCTCTGGAGCTCTTTCTGGTAGCACTTTTAACCCTGCTGATGTCTTCCTCATCAGCATACTGTTCAGTGGTGCTGGTAAGTAGCTCCAATTCAACAAGGACATTCAAGAAGGCTGAAGATCCTTTGTTGAATTTTTGGACCGTCATGGCGAGGGCAGTGTCCACTGTTCGGAGGTTGGCCCTTCTTTCCTTGGGACACACAGACCACATCAGAGAGTGAAAACTCTCAGAGTTGTGTGTTTTGCCAGCTAAGCATCTTCTAAGCAGCTGGGGGTCTCCAAGTCCTTCCCTCCTTCATGCACAGCCAGCCGCTGAAAAAAACAATGATGATGATGATTGAAAATGTTTTTATGAATTAAAAAAGTAAAGAAATAAAAAAAATGTCCCCAAGTACAGCCAGCCGCTGAAAAAATATAAAAGAAATAAAAAAAATTCACCCAAGCACAGCCAACTGCTGAAAAACACAATAATGACTGAGAAACAATCCTAAAGAAACTAATAAAAAAAACGAACTCCAATAATTTTTTAAAAAAAAAAGGTTGAATCAAGTCCCCAGTTCTGCATTCTATTCAACCTGAAAAACAAAAGTTTTGAGCTGCAAAAGGAATACACTGGAGAAAAAATACTTACGTACTCACAGTTTTTGTTCCTCTGTTCTCAGTGTAATTATCTTCACACATACACCCCCACACATCTCTACACTTTTGCATTATCCGAAGTATCATGGACTCATTCACACACTGAAACTTCCCTTTGCTTCTTCCAACACTTACAGTTACTCCCTAACCCCCCCCCCCCCACCCCCACCCCACTTCCATAACAACCTACCACACACACAGGCCTACAGTGATACACAGTTACTCCTCACTCCCCCCCCACTCAACCCCTCACACACACACTCACACACACACCTCAATTACTCCTTCCTCCCACACAGATTACAGCTTTCTGATCAACTGTGGGGGAAAATCACTCACCGGTCTGTTGCATTCCGGGCAAAGAATGCCACTAGCATTGATGATTGACAGCCAAGATTGATGATCAGGTTCAGTTCATCGGAGGTGGGCGTGTCAACCTCTTCATCTTCCATCGGTTGGCTTGTCTCAGCTATGTCACTGTCATCATCACTAGAACTGTCCCGAGGTTTGAAAAATGACAGTTTCTGTTCCGAGGCCACACTAGCACTGGACTGGACACCTCTCGATGTTGATGGCACAGGTCGGCAGATCGAGATACATGAGTAGGCTTATCACTCGAAGTCGTAGCCTCACCAGCTGACTGTTCTTGGCCCACTTCACTGCTTTGAACTACACTGCTTCTTCTCTTGCGACGTTTTGCGAACTTGTGAATTGTCCTGTACTTCTTCCCGACATGTTTCGGCATGATTAGTTACTCAAAACGACTTTTATTTTCGAAATGATAGTGAAAATTGTTGTTGAACCGATCTCAGTAGCGTAAGGCGGAAACGTGGGTCGCCAAGGCTCAAAGCCAATCAGAGTAGCAGACGCCATCACGTGACTCGAAGAGCCAACCAGCAGTACGCATTTTGCTAGCTGGTGCCATGCTTTCTGCACAGCTGGGGGCTTGCACGCTGTGTGTGAGCTACGGAAAGTAGGTCATCAAGAAAGAGGAGGTCATGAGCTTGAAAACGAGTGGTTGCACGCCACAATTGATGAAACCAAAATGTCCGTATCTATGGGCTGAAGTCGGCGATTTTTGTGATTTGATTGAAAGTTCTTGCAATTTTTCTGTGACACTTACCTTATGAAATAAACAAATAATCATATTTAGAGGTTGAAATGATGTAAAAGACTATCAGAAAGTGTTTATAGAGGCTTTATACTGGACAAAACTGCCATAATCCCCAAACACATTTTTTCATGATTTTTCACCAAATTTTCACCTTAAGTGCCCCCTTATGGGTGTGCGTGTGTGTGTTGTGGGTGTGCTTGTGTGTGGTGTGGGTGTGCTTGTGTGTGTTGTAGGTGTGGGTGTGCTTGTGCGTGTATGTTGTGGGTGTGCTTGTGTGTGTTGTGGGTGTGCTTGTGTGTGTTGTGGGTGTGGGTGTGCTTGTGCGTGTATGTTGTGGGTGTGCTTGTGTGTGTTGTGGGTGTGCTTGTGTGTGGGTGTGCTTGTGTGTGTTGTAGGTGTGCTTGTGCTTGTGTGTGTTGTGGGTGTGTGTGTGGTAGGTGTGTGTGTGTTGTGGGAGTGCTTGTGCTTGTTTGTGTTGTGGGTGTGCTTGTGTGTGTTGTAGTTGTGTGTGTGTTGTGGGTGTGCTTGTGCATGTGTGTGTTTGTGTGTGTCTCTCTCTCTTTGTTTGTCTCTCCTCTCTCTCACATCGGCCAGGAGGTGATCATATCTTTTTCAGTTTGATTTTTCTGTGTGTGTGTGTGTTGTGTGTGTGTGTGTGTGTGTGTATCTCTCTCTGTCTCTCCCTCTCTCTCACTGCTGGTTGGTCAGAGGTAAGTTCTGAATGAACATTGATTTTCTGAGGTTGTATGTGGTTTGCTCCCTGGAGTGTGTTGATTTTCTTGGAACGTTATCAGTCATTTATGGGTTTTTTTTTAACCTAATCAGGTATTCATGTTCCTTTATTCTGACAGCAAACAGTGTGGATGTTGTTGAATTTGTGATTTTTCACTAATTGTATTTCTCTTTTTGTCACAACATATTCCTCTTTGTGAAATTCGGGCTGCTCTCCCCTGGGAGAGCGCGTCAATACACTACAGTGCCACCCATTTTTTTGTATTTTTTCCTGCATGCAGTTTTATTTGTTTTTCCTATTGAAGTGGATTTTTCTACAGAATTTTGCCAGGAACAACCCTTTTGTTGCCGTGGATTCTTTTACGTGCGCTAAGTGCATGCTGCACACGGGACCATGGTTTATTGTCTCATCCGAATGACTAGCATCCAGACCACCACTCAAGGTCTAGTGGAGGAGGAGAAAATATTGGCAGCTGAACTGTGATTCGAACCAGCGCGCTCAGATTCTCTCGCTTCCTAGGCGGACCCGTTACCTCTAGCCCATCACTCCACATTCATACATTTTTTCGTAATTCAAAAGAAAGTTTAGCAGTAATTGTACCCCTCGACATAACAGTTAAGAGAAGCTGTTGTCAATGAATTGTCATCAAATTGTCTATTGTCTGTCTCTCTGTCCCAGTCTGTCTCTGTCTCTCTCTTTCAGATGGTTCAGATGTCAGAGATGCCAACCGTTAAGATTTTGCCGTAATTTGTTGTGCTGGATCACCGTTTGTTCCCATGTTACACCAGTGTCAAAATTTTTCCAAATTCATTTTCAACATGGTCACATGATTTCCTGACACCCAGATACTTTTGACGTATCGATCACAGGCCAGGGCAGTCGCTACTAACCTTGGTCTCGCATGATGATGCTCAGCTAATTGCGTGCATATTTCCATTGGAACAGCATTGACTGGACCAAATTTCCGGATTGTTCCAACAAAACCTTGACAGCGGTTGGCATCTCTATGTGGCTGTGATTTGTGGACAACCTTGTGTTCCGTGTTCTTTAGATAATTGTTCTATGTGAAAGCGGGGGAGGGGTTTAAGGGTTCTGAGTGAAACTGACACAACAGCCAATCAGTGGAAGTTTAACTCAGCCTGGGGCCAGTCAGTTTCAGTTTCTCAAGGAGGCGTCACTGCATTCAGACAAATCTATGTACACTTCACCACAACCTCTAGGCAGATGCCTGACCGGCAGCATAACCCAAAACGCTTGGTCATATATCAGAGTGGATTTCTTCTGCAGAATTTTTGCCAGAGGACAGCACTCTCATCGCCGTGGATTCTTTTTCAGTGCACCAAGTGCGTGGTGCACATGGGTCCTTGGTTTATTGTCTCATCCCGGTGACCAGATGCTCAGTTCGATTTTCCAGTCAAACGTGGGAGAGAGGGCGAGAGCAGGATTCGAACCCAGACCCTCACACACACTGTATTGGCAGATGAACGTCTTAACTATTTTTCCACCTTCCTCCTGGAGCTGATCAGTGGCAGTGTAACTAAACTAAGAGCCAATCAGGTGCGGTTACTAACCTAAGAGCCTTTCAGTGGTGGTTTAACTAAACAAAGAGCCAATCAGTGGCAGTGTATGTAACCTTAGCCAATCAGTGGTGGTTACAAACTTAAGAGCCAATCAGTGGTGGTGTAATTAAAGTAAGAGCCAATCAGTGGCGTTGTAACTAAACAAAGAGCCAATCAGTGGCAGTGTATGTAACCTTAGCCAATCAGTGATGGTTACAAACTTAAAAGCCAATCAGTGGTGGTGTAACTGAACTAAGAGCCATTCAGTGGTGGTGTAACTAAACTAAGAGCCAATTAGTGGCAGTGTATGTAACCTTAGCCAATCAGTGGTGGTGTAACTGAACTAAGAGCCATTCAGTGGTGGTGTAACTAAACTAAGAGCCAATCAGTGGTGGTGTGAATAAACAAAGAGCCAATCAGTGGTGGTGTAACTGAACTAAGAGCCATTCAGTGGCGTTGTAACTAAACTAAGAGCCATTCAGTGGTGGTGTAACTAAACTAAGAGCCATTCAGTGGCGTTGTAACTAAACAAAGAGCCATTCAGTGGTGGTGTAACTAAACTAAGAGCCAGTCAGTGGTGGTGTGAATAAACAAAGAGCCATTCAGAGGTGGTGTAACTAAACTAAGAGCCATTCAGTGGTGGTGTAACTAAACTAAGAGCCATTCAGTGATGGTGTATCTAAACAAAGAGCCAATCGGTGGTGGTGTGAATAAACAAAAAGCCATTCAGTGGTGGTCTAACTAAACTAAGAGCCATTCAGTGGTGGTCTAACTAAACTAAGAGCCATTCAGTGGTGGTCTAACTACACTAAGAGCCATTCAGTGATGGTGTGACTGAACTAAGAGCCATTCAGTGGCGTTGTAACTAAACTAAGAGCCAATCAGTGGTGGTGTAACTATACTAAGAGCCATTCAGTGATGGTGTGACTGAACTAAGAGCCATTCAGTGGCGTTGTAACTAAACTAAGAGCCAATCAGTGGTGGTGTAACTATACTAAGAGCCATTCAGTGATGGTGTGACTGAACTAAGAGCCATTCAGTGGCGTTGTAACTAAGAGCCAATCAGTGGTGGTGTGAATAAACAGAGCCATTCAGTGGTGGTGTAACTAAACTAAGAGCCAATCAGTGGTGGTGTAGCTATACTAAGAGCCAATCAGTGGTGGTGTGAATAAACAAAGAGCCATTCAGTGGTGGTGTGAATAAACAAAGCCATTCAGTGGTGGTGTAACTAAGAGCCATTCAGTGGTGGTGTAACTAAACTTAGAGCCAGTCAGTGGTGGTGTAACTAAACAAAGAGCTATTCAGTGGCGTTGTAACTAAACAAAGAGCCATTCAGTGGTGGTGTAAGTAAACTAGGAGTCAAGCAGTGGTGGTGTAATTGAACCAGGAGCCAATCAGTGGATGTTCTGCGTTGACTGACAGGTGGAGACAGCAGTGCGGTCCATTCAGCAGAGTGAAGACCTGCTGGCCCGTGGTCATCTGTACGAGGCATTCACGGCGTCACGCACAGCCATCATTGCTTCAGGTGAGAAAGAGGAGGGAGTTTTTGTCTGGCATTGTTCCTACCCTTTTCTTTGTTGTGGTAACAACAGTATTGATTCATTTTCATGTAAAGCATAATCTTGTTTTATGCATTTTAATGCGCTGTGTTTCATCGTATTAATTTTTTTCACAACCGACATCTGTTTGTGTGGAAATCATGGCTGCCATTTCTGGGAATTGTGCATTGCTACAGTGCAGTATCACCACTTTTGTTGTTCTGCAGGTTTGTTTTGTAATCGGAGTGGATTTTGCTGTATGGTTTTGCCGGGGACCACGGTTTTGTTGCCATGGGTTCTTTTACATGAGTTGTGTACACGCTCCACTCAACACACACACCATAAACTGCCATCCACACACAGAGAGCTGTGTATATATATATATATATATATATATATATATATATATATATATATATATATATGTCTTTGGATTGATTTTAAATTTGATCAGTGTTGGGAGTATTATGCAGACTGGATAGGAACGAATTCCAGATTCTTGGGGCAGTAAAACTGAAACTTGAAAGTTGTGATAAAGAGAATATTGAGAGGAAGCTGTCATGAAGAATGATCATGCCATTCTGCAAAGTTTAACGCTTTGTTGGAGGTGCTGTGACGGAATCGGTTAGGTGTTGAACTTAGACGCTGTGATGGAATCGGTTAGGTGTTGGACTTAGACGCTGTGACGGAATCGGTTAGGTGTTGGACTTAGACGCTGTGACGGAATCGGTTGATGGAATCGGTTAGGCATTGGACTTGTGATCCAGTGTTCACCAGAGATCAGGGTTCAAGGCCCGGGTTCAGCAAGGTGTTGTGTCCTTTGGAACAGCACTTTACCCAGATTTTCCTCACTCCAGCTGGGTACGAATGGGTATCTGACTTTTGTTTCCGACGGGCGCAATAGCTGAATGGTTAAAGTGTTGGCCTTTCGATCTGAGGGTCCTGGGTTCGAATCACGGTGATGGCACCTGGTGGGTAAAGGGTAGAGATTTGTTCCAATCTCCCGGGTCAACATATGTGCAGACCTGCCAGTGCGTGAATCCCCTTCATGTGTATACACAAGCAGAAGATCAAATACGCACGCTAAATATCCTGTAATCCATGTCGGCGTTCGGTGGGTCATGGAAACAAGAACACACCCCCGAAAGCGGAGTATGGCTGCATACATGGCGGGTTAAAAACGGTCAAACATGTAAAAGCCCACTCGCATACATACGAGTGAACGTGGGAGTTGCAGCCCATGAACGCAGGAGGAGGAGAAGGTGAAAGGAGAGGGTTAGGCCCCAGCTTGCTATGCTGAGCCCCTCGATACAGTGGATGTGAAGGCCATGGCCTGTGTAAAAACTCTTCATTTTCTGGTGTGGGATTGAGGTTAGGGACTGGAAACGTCCCCAGTCACAAGACGAATTATAATATTTGTAATGAGAATTATTGATATGAATGAATAATGACGATACATTTTTTTTGTTTCTTGCAGAAAAAGCCTTCTTTGATCAGTCTCTGCTGGAACTGCTCTACTTTCCTGAGGATCAGAAGTAAGTGCTATGTGCGTGGGTGGGGGTGAGCGTGTGTGTGTGTATGTGTGTGTGTTTGTGTGCGCATCCGTGTCTGCTTGTGTGTGTGTACACACTCTCTTGGACAAAAGCATATGCACAGGTAAACATGCATACCTATGTACATGCAAGCAAAATTCAAGCCATCACATGTGAAATCAGTCACACACCCACACATACTCACTCACAGGCACACAAACTCACATGCACGCACAAAGACATGCACACGACCACACACATATACCCCCCCCCACTCAGATACACAAACACACACACAATGTTGAATGAAGACAGAAGGTGTGGGTTGACAGGTTTGCCATCTGCATCCCTCCGTTCCACACACACACACAATGCTGACAAAGGTGTGGGTTGACAGGTTTGCCATCTACACCCCTCTGTTCCACACACACACACATGAGGCTGACGATGAAAGGTGTGGGTTGACAGGTTTGCCATCTACATCCCTCTCTTCCTGCCCATCAGCATCCCAGTACTGACGTCCCTCATACAGGCTGTTAAGTGGCTCCGACAGGTGCGTCAGCGTGACGACAAGAAACCCAAGTCACAGTGATCCTCTCTCTGCCATCAACGCTTCTTTCTGCATGGTGGTGCTGCTGCTGCTGCTGCTGGCCAACAGTTCTGCTATTTCACCTGGTGGTCCTCACTGTGTGTGTGTGTGAGAGTGAATGTGGGTTTGTGTGTGAATGGGATGGTGGGGGTAAATGTATTGTATTTCTCTTTTTGTCACAACAGATTTCTCTGTGAAATTCGGGCTGCTCTCCCCAGGGAGAGCGCGTCTCTACACTGCAGTGCCACCCATTTTTTTGTATTTTTTCCTGCGTGCAGTTTTCTTTGTTTTTCCAATTTGAAGTGGATTTTTCTACAGAATTTTGCCAGGATTGTACAACCCTTTTGTTGTCATGGGTTCTTTTACGTGCACTATGTGCATGCTGCACATGGAACCTCGGTTTATCTCATCCGAATGTGTTTACGTGGGGGCTTCGTGTGAGTGAATGTGTGTGTGAATAAATGTTTGTGTGGTTGTTTGTGAATGCGTGTCTGTGCGTGTGCATGTGTTTATGTGTGTGTTAACGGGTTTAGATGTGTGAAGGAGTGTGTGTTGGTGAGTGCCTGTTTCAGTGTGTATTTAAATCCCAATGCTGATGTTTGTGAAAGAACCAAGGAGAGAGAGATTATTCAGGGTGATTGTAATTTTGTGCAAATTGAATAGTTTGGATAAAATTTCATTTGCATCCATCTTTTACCCCAAATGATCGATGATTTGTCCATTGGTAATGCATATGAAAGGCAGCCAGTGTCATAATTTTTAGTAATATATACATTTTGGTGTCATATGTACCATGTCAAACTGATGCAAACTAGGCCTATTGGTTTGCTCTGCTTGGCCAAATTTCGCGCGGCTAACAGTGAAAAGACGGGCCCACCCGCTCTCAGCCAATCAAACGCCTCTAAAAGCTATAAGCGCTGAATCATTCCTTTGGCCAAGGCTCTCCACGCCATCTTGTCAGGTTTACGCTCTGTCTCGTCTTACGCTTTTTTCGGCTATTAAGTGTATCCTTTTGGCCTTATTTTGTTGCATGCGGCTTGTGTTTATTGTATTCTTACATTCTGTGTACTCGATTCGTTAGGTTTTTTTTTTTCTGCCTCTAAGTCGATCCTGTATTTCCTTTCTCTGTTGGGGGTCGGATTTTCGCTGGGTGCCTAAGCGCGGGTTCCGTGCCTCGTGTGCCATACCACGAAGGCAGGGATCATGATGCTGGGATTGAGACTCTCCCAGGCCCAGAGCTCATGATTTCTCCCGATATGGACCGAAGGGGACTTGTGGGGAAAGACGTACGAGCGTCGCCTCCCGAGGTGTCCCAGCGCGAGGCAGGGAGAGGGGGGAATGGCAAGTCCTCTCCTGGCTGTGGGGACTCGCAGCTAGGCGCGAACTCCCAAGGGCAGACCGCGCCCGGCCATTACCCGGGTCCCCACTCGGAGACGGCCCTCACGGGCCCCATTTGTTGTTCCCCCTCCTCCCTTCTCTGTCGACCCCCCTCCCCCACCTCCTTTTGGTGGGGGAGAAAAAGTTGGTTCCGGGGGGGGGATCCCCACGGGAGGGGATTCGGGGCGCGTGGCAACCTGCTCTGCAGGTCTTCCCGCTATCCGGCCGGTCTCCCCTGCTGGGGGAGGCCCGCGCGTGTCAGGCGGTTCCGGGCAGTCAGCCCGCTCGTCTGCGAGCGGGACTGACAAATAAGTCGGACCTGACCTCCCTCCGACTTGGCCACGCTGGGTTGCCGGGAGTACCAAGGGCCAGCCCCTTGTCCGCTCCCCACCTGACCCAACCCAGCACATCTCACAGGGTGACACACACAGCCCCGACAAGTGGGATCGACTTCTTGTGGGTCAGGTCGAGCTCCTCGACCAATATTGCCACTCTGTCCACAAATCGGGTCTCTGCCAACCCACAGGTGACCTCCACGTCACAACGGCCTTCTTGTCAGGACCGACGCGGCTGAGGGGCCCTACTCGGCCCGGGGGAGCCTGCGGTTCCCACCTGCCCAGCAGTGAGATGAGTGCGTGTTTGTCCCCTCACAGCACCCGTGGGTCCCTCTTGCATCCAGGGACGCCCTCTCAAAAGGTGGCACCCACCATCCCAAGCATGGTAGGTCCACACGCTCCCCACCCGCTTCAGGTGTCAAGGACATAACACGGTGGCCATGGTCCCGGCTCGGGATCGTCCCAGCTCATCCCGCGGGGCTGACCACAGCTCACAGGACGCCCCAGTGGGTACATCCACTTGGGATGGCACCCAGCAAGGGGATGGACTGCGAACAAGAGTGGGAGCCCCTGTCTTCGGATGAGGACGAACAAGGGGGGGACAGATTGAGCCCGCGCCTCCCTAGGGACCAGCCTGAACCAAACTCGGACTTTGCCGAGCTTGAACTGACCCTCCCCAATAGGGTCACGTATGCCGAATCAGTCCCTCAGGCTACTTTGTTACCCTTGACCCTCCTTACGCCATCTCCAGAACCACAAGGCGACTCAAGAGTGCCAGAAATGGTGCAGGAATGGCTTAATAAGCCAACCGCACTAGCGGAGCAGAGCCCTCCGCACAGGACAGGATGTTGGTCTCATCACCTTCCCCACTTCAGCTACCCTATCCTTTAAAATGTTAGCAGAGTGGGACAAATTGGCCCGCCACTGCCTCCTCGAGGTTTCCAGACGCGTTCCTCCACAGGGCCAATGAGCTGTGGGAACAGTGTCCAGTTAATCAGGACACGGGGTCTCCTTCCTCTGTCCCGCCTGGCCTCTTTACAGACCCGAGGTTACATGCTTTTGGCGGGTAGCATCTGGTCTCACGGCAGCTGCAGACACAGCTACCAGCCTTCACTTCACTTCTCAGCCTAACATTCTTGTGGAACATTCTTGGTCCATCCCAGCACAGCAGCACTCCCTCTTCGGCCAGTATGCGCCGCATTTTTGTCAGCCACAGGGCAGAGAAACAGGGAGGTGGCCTCATATTTGGCCCACACCTCTCATGGGCTCCAGGGTTCTATGCCATTGAAGAGACCGGCCACTAGGGCCCCTCCATATACCACGCCGCCTAAGTCAAAGCAGCGTGTGCAGAATCAGTGGCAGAGGAATAGACCACCTTATGTCCGTCCAAGCCGACCGGCCATGCCCAAGGCCAGAAGGAAGCACCCTGAATGATGGGATTATGTCGGTGCTAGAGTCGGGGTACATGCTGTCTTGGGTGGAGGACCACCCCCCTCTAAGATCCACCACTCCTCCTTAGGTGCCCAGCTCGACGGAGCAGGAGAGCGTCCTAGAGAAAGAGATATCGCACCCACTCCTCATGGGGCTACATCTCAACTCTCGGACCCAGGCCCCGGTTTTTACGGCTGGTTGATTCCAAAGGTCTTGGGAGGGTGGAGACCAGTTTTGGACTTGTCCCCCCTCAACAAATTCCTCCCCAAAATCAAATTTAAGATGGACACACGACATGGTCTCCAGAATCTGTGCCTGTGTGTCCAACAAGGTGATTGGCCTATCGATCTGGAAGATGCTTATTTTCATATACTCATCCACTCGGTACCTGAGGTTCGTGTGGAGGGACAAGGGGTTCCAGTTCCCGGCCCTCCCATTTGGTCTGTCCCTTGCCCCTTTCCTGTTTACCAAGGTGGTGCGGGAATTGGTGTCCATCGTCCGCTCGGAATCCTTTTGTCTCTGTGTGTACCTGGACGACTGGCTTATCCTGGCCCAGTCCGCAGGCTCTGTGCCCGAGTCATGGACCGCGTGTCAAATCTCATCCCTAAGAAGTCGAAGGACTGACATGGGGACAGATCGCATATCTGCTGGTCCCTGAGGAAGCCCAGTTGGGAGCAAAGGTCTAGAAGTCTGGCCGTATTGGATAGTCTCTCTGGCGCCAGATCACTGGGAGTGTCTGGCAGGCCTCCTCAGCCACTGGCGCCACTCCTCCCAAGATACAGCGCGCAGACACTTTCTTCCCTCTTGGGCATGATGGAGTCCACGGCACCTCTCATTCCCCTGGACAGGGTTCTCAAGCGCCCTCTCCAGAGGGCACTGAGGTTACGCCGGTCCCAGAGCACTCAGCCATGGGATACCCAGTTATGTCTGGGCGAGTGGTTCCTCGAGATGACATCAGAGTGGTTAATCACCCCCCTTCGGACACAGGGGGTGCCCATAGCCCCACCTACTCTTCAGGTGGCACTCTTCACAGACGCCTCCTCCCTGGGCTGGGGAGCCCACATGGACTCACTCCATGCAGGGACTTGGTCCCCGGAGGAGCGCCAATGCCACATCAATGTTCTGGAACTGGAGGCAGTTCGCAGAGCTCTCCTGCACTTCGGGATCAGCATCTGAAGACGCATAGTCGCGTCCCTGTCGGGAGGAATCATGAGTCTCTTGCCGAGTATCCTTCCCAGCATCACGATCCCTGCCTTTTTTCGTTGCCTCCCGAGGTGTCCCAGCCGTGAGGCAGGTAGAGGGGGGAGTAGCACGTCCTCTCTTGGGGGTGGGGACTCGCGGCTGGGTGCGAACTCCCAAGGGGAGGCTTGGGAGGCGGCCCCCCGCCGTTACCCGGGTCCCCACACGGAGACGGCCCTCAGGGGCCCCAGTGCTGTTCCCCCTCCTCCCTTCTCGGTCGACCCCCCTCCCCCACCTCATTCTAGGGGAGAAAAACATTTGGTTCCGGGGGGGAGGTCCCCCGGACCTCCATTTTGCCCACCCCGGGCCAAGCCACCCCAGTCTCCCCACTGGAGGGGATTCGGGGCGCGTGGCGACCTGCAGGTCTTCCCGCTATACGGCCTGTCTCCCCTGCTGGGGGAGGCCCGTGCGTGTCAGGCGGTTCCGGGCAGTCAGACCGCCTGCCTTTCGGCGTGTCTGACACCCAAGTCGGACCTGACCTCCCTCCGACTTGGCCAGGTTTTTCCTTTCAACAAGGTCAAGGCGCCAGTGACCCTTGGGGTTGGGGTCCAATCCCCCATTCTACCCGTACTGGGGCGCACCTATTTGTGCATGCTGGGTTGCCGGGAGGACCAGGGACCAACCCATTGTCCGCTCCCCAACCCAGCACAGATACAGGGTGACACACACAGCCCCGACAAGAGGGATTGACTTCTCGTCGGGCAGGTCGAGCTCCTCGACCAATATTACCAGCTTCCTTTTCAGGACCGACCGGCGGCCGAGGGTCCCCGCTCAGCCAGTGGGAGCCTGCCATTCCCACCTACCCAGCCCTCGGTCCTAAAGGGACCCCTCACAGCACTCGTGGGTCCCTCTGGGACGCCCTCTCTGAGAAGGTGTGGCACCCACCATCCCAAGCATCCACACGCTCCGCACCCTCTTCAGGTTCAGAAGGGGGTTCAGGCACTAGCAGGTCTGCACATATGTTGACCTGGGAGATCGAAAAAATCTCCACCCTTTACCCACCAGGCGCCATCATGGACCGCGTGTCGACGGGCGCAATAGCCGAGTGGTTAAAGTGTTGGACTGTCAATCTGAGAGTCCCGGGTTCGAATCACGGTGCACTTGCGCCATTCCTCCCAAGCAACAGCGCGGACACTTTCTTCCCTCCTTGGCATGGTGGTCCCACAGCACTCAGCCATGGGATACCCTGATATGTCTGGGCGAGTGGTTCCTCGAGGTGACATCAGAGTGGTTAACCACCCCTCTTCTGACACAGGGGGTGCCCATAGCCCCACATACTCTTAAGGTGGCACTATTCACAGACGCCTCCTCCCTGGGCTGGGGAGCCCACATGGACTCACTCCATGCAGCAGGGACTTGGTCCCCGGAGGAGCGCCTATGCCACATCAATGTTCTGGAACTGGAGGCAGTTCGCAGGGCTCTCCTGCACGGTCGCATGTTACGTGAACAAAGGGGGGGAGCGCACTCGGCAGACCTCTCTCTGCGGACCGAGGCTCTCCTCCGTTGGTGCCACAGCAAGGGCATTGCACTTTCAGCGAGACACATAGCAGGAAAAGACAACATCTTGGCAGATGTTCTCAGCAGGTCCAAGAGAGTCATACACACAGAGTGGACCCTGGACAAGGACACCCTGCAGGGGGTGTGGGAACAGTGGTTCCGGCCGATGGGTGGACCTTTTTGCGACAAGGTTCAACAAGAGACTTCCCACTTATGTCTCTCCGGTCGCCGACCCAGAAGCGTGGGCAGTGGATGCTCTCTCTCTAGACTGGAGCAGTCTGATTGCCTACACGTTTCCTCCCTTTCCAATCCTGTCCAAGGTGATACGCAAAGCCAAGTTGGAACGCCCGCAGCTGATCCTCATTCCGCCGGCCGCCAGCCCAGCCCTGGTTTCCGGTCCTTCACACGCGCGTGCAGGTGGAGCAGTTGAGGAATGCCCGAATGAGGCTGCCTCAGCAGATGAGGTTTTGTTTCCAGTTCAGGGACTGGCTGCTGTGCGGTCGGAACTGTCAGCATCACCATTGAAGTCTTCCACCCCTCGGTCAGCCTCTGTGTCGGCCGCGCTGACCAAGGGGGGTGCCTCCTCTCCATAGTCTCCAAAGCCAGGAGGGAGGGAACAAACTTTGTATGACTTTCGCTGGAAGAAATGGCTGCATTGGTGTGCAGCTCAGAACATTCCCCCTACTAACCCTACGAGCATGCAGCTGGCCAACTTTCTGGCTCACTGCTCCTCGGTTCTCAACCTGTCTGCTAGTTCGGTGTGAGGGTACAGGTCTGCCATCTGTACCACTATCGAACAGCTAGGTGGTCCTGCTTTTTGAAGCTGATTTCCTGCTCAGAGAGGATCGGAATCCCAGAAGAGTGCCCCTCTGGGACTTGTTCCTGGTGCTGGATTTCATTCGAAAACAGCCCTTTGAGCCATTGGGGACTATTCCTTTTGACCTGCTCACTCTCAAGACCACTTTCCTTCTGTTGCTGGCCACTGGCCGTCGTCGAAGCGAGATTCATGGTCTTAGTGGAATGCCACAAGATATAGCATTCCACAGAGATGGTTCCATCACTCTCTGTTTCCTTCCAGAGTTTCTGGCTAAGAACCAAGACCCCGAGGTCCCTTCCCCCTCTCTCAGGGTCAGACCTTTGTCTGATATTCTTACCCAAGATGATGAGGATAGGCATCTCTGCCCCGTTGGGCGTCTCAAATACTATTGCATAGGCGTTCTTCTCAGAGGCGCCTTCTCATCTCCCTCAATGAGAATTACAAGAAAGACATCGTTGCAGGCACCATTTCCTGCTGGGTTTCCCAAGTCATTCGTACAGCCTACTCACACAAGGATATCACACAAGGATATCAGTTGTCTTAATCCCAGAACACACGAAGTGCGGGCCATAGCTACTTCGGCTGCTTTCCAGCACTCGGTGCCACTCATACGGAAATCCCGGAGGTAGAAGTTGATAAAGGGATTCTCAGACCGCCAGAAGGCTGCCTCCAAGACATGCTGCGACCAGGGCTGACGGTTCCTTTGTCGCGGCTAACACTGCCGTCTCGGTTACAAGGGCTCCCCATACGAACCAGTAGGCGTTGCCCTCCTCCATTTGCTTTAAATTCTGCATCAGTTTGACATGGTAAGTATATGTATCACCAAACATGGAGTATAATACAAACTCCTCCTGTTAATTTTGATGAAAAGCCAGTTCTGTGGGTATAAAGTACCAAAACCGAGTCTTTTTTTTTAAAAACTAAATTTTGGACTTTAATCCGGGTTGTTTTTTTTAACTCGCACATATTGAGAAGCCAGCTGAGCAAATATTGGTGCACACAAATAATAGATATTTATTCATCCTGATGCAGAATGTGTCGAGTGTTTTTATTCAACATTTTAAGTTTGAGCAATTCTGTTGTATTGCCAGCATGTTAATGATTTGTTATTGTTTTTTATCGCTCATCACTGATGATCTGGTATGTATGTATTACAACTGTGATGAAATTGGAAGAGAATGATGATTTTGTTTTTATTGGACAAATCAGCCCGCAGTTCATGTGGAATATTGACATGGTGATCGCTGAATACGAAGAAAAGTCACTCTCTTTTTTTTGATTTGCATTATGTTGGCCACACAAGAAGGTACAGCCAAACACATTTTACCTCATAAATACTCTACCCTCTTACACATGCGCGCACACACGTTTTTCAGGGACAAAAATGTGCCAAATCAGCAACTCGTCAAAAATATCTTAATAACAAATAGCTACAAACATGCCATGTTTTAATTACATATTACTAGCTCTCTGGAATAATTATATACATGCACCAGACACAAAAATAGTGATTAAAAAAAAAATGACTTTGTTGGATTTCTTTTTATCATTTCACAGCATGGCACCTTAACTTACTCTGGACGATGGAACGCTATAGTGTTCCTGACGTATCCAGAACGCTGTAGTGGTTTCGACAATAAAAAATGTTTCCATGTTTTCCTCATGGGGTAGCATAACAATCGTTGACCTTGGATGACGGAACGCTATAGCGGTTTCGACAATGAAAAATGTTTCCATGTTTTTCACATGGGGTAGCATAAAAATTGCGAACATGTTGGGGGAGCAATGCAAAGTTTCTTCGTGAGGTTCCATAAGTATACACTTGCTGGCCCACTGTTGACCTTGGATGACGGAACGCTATAGCGGTTTCGACAATGAAAAATGTTTCCATGTTTTCCTCATGGGGTAGCATAAAAATTGCGAACATGTCGGGGGAGGAATGCAAAGTTTCTTTGTGATCTCTATAACTATACACTCGCTGGCCCGCTGTTGACCTTGGATGACGGAACGCTATAGCGGTTTCAACAATGAAAAATGTTTCCATGTCTTCCCCATGGGGTAGCATAAAAATTGCGAACATGTCGGGGGAGGAATGCAAAGTTTCTTTGTGAGGTTCCATAACTATACACTCGCTGGCCTGCTGTTGACCTTGGATGACGGAACGCGATAGTGGTTTCCACAATGAAAAATTTTTCCATGTCAAATTCTATGTTTTGAAGGCATTACATCTTGGAATGACTGATAGAAACGTACATTAATATCAACAGGAGTTTCTCTCCATCAACATGGACAACTTGCGTACCAAAATGAGTGACATGCAGCATCTTAAAAGTGCTTTGAAACTGACAGGAAAAACTGATCAATAGTAATAGTAATCAGTCATCTGCTCAATCTTACAAGAGCCTGCATACTGTTTCTGGCCAGAAAAGCTTCTGTCGTCTGATCGATCTTACAAGAACCTGCATACCATTTCTGGCCAGAAAAGCTTCTGTCATCTGCTCAATCTTACAAGAACCTGCATACCATTTCTGGCCAGAAAAGCTTCTGTTGTCTGATCAATCTTACAAGAACCGTTAGTTTAGCGACTTCTCTTTTACGAAGTCCATTATGTAATTTTCTGTAATTGAACTTAAATATTCATTTCAAATTCCACCCTCCCTGTACCCATGTCCCCCCAACTCACCATTCATCCCACCCTTCCCCCCTCTCCTAAGCGATAACACTCAAATGTAAAAATCAATACTCTTAACAAACTGTCTACAATCGCCAGAGTATGTGTGACGGGACATTAAACAAAATTCATCATCATCATCATCTTACAAGAATCTACATACTGTTTCTGGCCAAAAAGGCTTCCGTCATCTGCTCAACCTTCCTGCGAAGGATTTTCTCCCAGTTGTCAGTGAGCTCCATGTCTTCAGCGTACGTTGGCGACGCCCTCAGTTCCTGCAGCCGGGGAGAGTCCAGCGTCGGGAGACCGGCAGCCGATATGGCCTCCTGGAACTTGAGGGGTGATGCCGTTCCCACGCACACAGAGGGAAGGGTGGCCTTGAGACTGGAAACACACAGTGCATGGTGACTGGAGGACGCTTCACTGTGTCCGGAAATAGTGGTACAGAATATTTCATTGTTTCTCAAAATAGCCATACAGAATATTTCATTGTTTCTAAAAAAAAAAATAGCAATACAGAATATTTCATTGTCTCTGAAAATTGCAATACAGAATATTTCATTGTTTCTAAAAATAGCAATACAGATTACTTCATTGTCTCTGAAAATAGCAATACAGAATATTTCATTGTTTCTAAAAAGAGCAATACAGAATATTTTACTGTCACTGAAAATAGCAATACAGAATATGTCATTGTTTCTGAAAACAGTGGTACAGAATATTTCATTGTCTCTGAAAATAGCAGTGTCGAATACAGAATTCCTCTATGTCTCTGAAAATAGTAAAACAGAATACATGACATTATCTGAAAAAAAAAGTAGTAGTTTGTTTTAAAGTTATTAAGTTTCAATTTGGCGTACAGATTGTTTTAAAGGCATAAGTCAATTTGGCGTACAGACTGTTTTAAAGGCAAAAGTCAATTTGGCGTACAGACTGTTTTAAAGGCAAAAGTTTCAATTTGGCATAAAGTTTGTATTAAAGGCATTCAGTTTCAGTTTGGCATACAGTTCGTTTTAAAGTCAAAGTTTCAAACAGTTTATTTTAAAGTCGTCAAGTTTCAGTTTGGTGTACAGTTTGTTTTAAAGGCATTAAGTTTCAATTTGGCGTACAGTTCACTTTGAAGTCACCAAGTTTTAATTTGTCGTACCCCTGATCCCGCTGGCTGTAGACGTAGGCAGCGGCCACAGCGGTGTGCGGACACAGAGTGTACTGGTTCTCCTCCCAGCATCGCTTCAGCGTCCGCTTGATCCCCTCGTCACCATGAACAAAAGTCCTGATCTCCCCCTGCATCTGTCGCAACAACCACCACCACCAGGAGAATTCACTTAGAAAATCAATGCACACTTGGATGTAAAAACAATACACAGATATAAAACAAGATATCAGGCATCAGAATACCCCAGAGTCCAATCCTCTGAAGAAGGCAGGGGTCCAGGGGCCGCCCAGGCCCTGGTGGGGTAAAGGGGCAACGCCCCTTTGGGGGGCTGACGAAAAATGTAAAATCTGATAGTATTTTAGGCCTTTCCTGAGAGCATTTTACTAATTCTAATGGGTTAAAATTGCCAGTGAAATATTACACTCATGCCACATATTTCTCACTAACACACAAGCACTGGTAAAAAGATAACTTTGGCAGAATATCAAAGTTCAGGTTGGTTTACTCAAACAGGATGTATCACATCACAAACACAACAATTTCATATTTTTAAAAGAAAAAAAATTACCTTTTCTGGAAGACAGACTATATTGTGGGCTTGGTGAATGGCACACATATCCCTTGGTCACAGCTGGCAGTCCACTAGGAAGTACTGTCTAGAAATGATTTCCATAGTCACCTGTCTTCACCACACAGTCTAAGTCCTCAAAAGTCCACCATCTCATAGCTTATATAAAACTCTGTGTGTGTGTGTGTGTGTGTGTGTGTGTCTTTTACCCACAAGCAAGCAGAACTGCAATAAATCAATCTCTTGTGCAGATTACATTTGTGGAGATGATTTGTTATATACTTTGGTCTCAAGAAATATACTCTCTTGAGAAAGCCTACATGTTGGCTTAACTCACAAGTCAACACCATATGAAGGTCATGAAGATTTCAGTTGAAGGAAAATGCATCTAACTACAAGTCTCCTTGTACAAGCTGGAAGGTTTTGTTAGTTGCTTTTGAAAGCAATAATAGTTTCAAAACGTCCTTGTCCTGAATGGTTTGGAGTGAAGGGGGGCAGTTTCATTCAGAGTAAAGAACATGTCCAAGGATGGTAGGGTGGAAGATGGGGGCAGGGGGCTGTTGAAGCTCTGAAGACCTTTACTAATTTCTTGCCTTGAAGAAACTGGCAAGCTTTGCTTGTTTTGTCTTCTTCACAGCTGAAGGAGCCTCACTGAAGTTGATTTCCAAGATTCCTTCATCATCAGCACCATCTGCAGAACTCTTTCTCTTCACTGTCTTCTGAGGCTGTTTTCCTGCACTCACTTGTTGACACTGGTCTGAAGCCCTGTCAGAACGAACAGATTGCTGATAATTGTGCTTATCTGCCTCACAATTTAGAAGGAGGAGGTCCTTACATGCTTTCTTTGTGGGTAGTTTTTCTGGGTAGCTTCCAAGACTTTCTAGTTTTTCATTCAGGATTGTCCTGTTTTTTTCCTGTCTGTCTTTGTTCTGCACCCAAGCTGTCTGCATCCTGTGAACCAATGATGAATCTACAGGGTCATGAGCAGGGTCCATTTTCTCAAAGAACTCCACAGAACTTTTTTGTGAAGCAGCCAGTGATGATCGCGCTGTCTGGATAGCAGCATATGTTTCCACATCCATGCGACCACTTTTTTTGTCCATCAGTTCCCCCATTGAACTGAAGGAAGATTCAACAAGGGGTCCATGGAATCCACTTAAAAGGGCCTTCGCAAGTTTTACAAGGTTTGGGAATTCTTCTTCCTTCATCAAAGAGCCCCAAAACACATCAGCTGGCACAGACACTGGCAAGCGAGACAGAGATGGAGAAGTAGTGTATGCTTTCACTTCCTTCAAGAAGGCATCTTTTTGTTCTGCTGGAAGCACATTCGACAGCGTTTTCCATACTCTAGGTACGTTTGTGCAGTTGAAGTACACCTTACTTCTGGATCAAGTGCACTGATGAGCTTCAAAGCCTTGTTGTCAATGGGCATTTTGTGCTGAAGATGGACACCAGCTGCTGTGTATGCCTTGCAGGCCAACAACAAAAACTCTTTTTTGAAGCTTTGTCCCTCCTTTGTCTGAAGTACTTCTGTAGTCTTGCTGCCAACAAACATTTGTCTTACTGGCAAGAAGTTCTCCTCTTTGTTCAAGTCCACAGCACTTGGTCTTCCCTGCAGCCATTCTGGCCTGAGGAACAAACTGCAGAAATTGTTAAACAGCTCATGCTGTTTCGAATGCAGAAGGTGCATTGAGGGCTCTTTCCTTTGGAAAAACATGACATATTTTTTTATTTCTGGCAAAACTGCGACATAAAAATTCAGTATGGCAACAGTTTTCATGCGCTGGAAATGAGAGATTTTCTCTCTTTGCCATCTCTGGTGAATCCTGACTGCTTCTTGTTCACACTGGACGTAATTCTCTGCACATTTTCTCTGCCAGTGTCTGACACACCACATCTGCTGAGGATTTCTTCATGGATGTCTTTGTACACCATTCTGTCATCCTTTGTAAGAAAACTGAAATAGAAGAGAGTAAGTGCATCGAACATCCGCAATGTGTCCAGGGCAACATCAAAGACAGACAGCCACCTGTGTGGCACATATCTCTCTGGGGCTGTAGGTGTAATACCTAATATCATGCACAGTTCAAAAAGACTGTCCTTCAAATGAGCACTCCAACGTCAGCCATCATCTGCTCAACAAATCCCCCAAATGGCTCGCAAAATTTCTTGGCACAATTGTGTGCATGATGACATGAATCTCCATCTATGTCCAAGAGATGTGTGCATTTGGGTTTTTTTTCTGATTAATGCTTCCAGTCCCTGTTTGGAGCCTCTCATAACACTGCATGAATCCATGAGGACAGAAATTACATTTTCCCATGGCAGTTCATACTTATCAAACATGGACTCTAAACAAGAGTAAATGTCCTTGGCACACACTCTTGTAAGGCTGAATGCATCGAGATGATGAATCAGAACCTTTTGGGCAGATTCTGAGTAGTGGGAAACAAGCACAGCCAAAACTCTTTTGTTGGTGTTGCTGGTAGCCTCGTCAATATTCAAACTGAAGAAGCTGGATCTTAGTTCTTTAAGAAGTGGCTCCTGAAGGGATGCAGCAAGTCCATACTTCATCTTGTAAGATGCAGTGCAGTCTGACAACTTCATCTGCTTTACACCCACACTGTCCTTAGCTGCTGCCTGAAACAGATTCATTAACAATGCACACATCAATTTTCTGCTCCCTTTTGTTCACCAAAATATTCAAAAAAGAAATGACAATATAAGCTCAAATGAACTTTAAGAATACTTTTTTGTAATTTCCAAGTAAACTTTGCATAATATTCTGCCACAAGCACACATGCAACAACACATCCATGTACCCTATCACTCTTCTCACGCGTATAAACATTCACATATTTACACACTCCTACACACCAACTAAAGAGAAAGCTCCAAGCAGTGTTGGTACAAGTCTAAGGAGAGGGGATGGCAAGATGAAGTGGGGGAAGTAAATGAGACAGGAAAAAAATGTGTGTGTGTGAGAGAGAGAGGGAGAGAGAGAGAGAACGGGGAAAGCAAGACTTTGTGAACTTATTAAAAGGTCCAGAGGATGCTGTTAGCAGACACAAAATGATTTAGTTTGAAAAGCAATGGATCATGGTTTCATGATATATACTGGTGATGAATGTCACATTCTTTCCAGTTTAGTGAGCAAAGAAACACGTATTTAAAAGAATCGTTCCAGCACCACTTTTTAAGAGCTTTGAATCCATGAGGAACTGAAATTAACATTTTCCGATTAAAAATACAAATGAGAACAGATGAATCAAGTTCATTCTATCATACCTGCATCAGGCGTACAAGATTTGGCACACTGGAAAGTGGAATGTTGTTTTCTGCTGCAAAGGCTAAGGTCATTGCTTCCATGTTTGCCCCTCTTTCAGCATCTGAAGTGACTGGCTTGCCTCTCTCAGGACTAGATGGTTTTGCTGCAGGTTCCATGCCATACCAGGTGTCAAACCTGGAAGAGCTGCCTGCAATATTGAATGAAATCTACCTTTATTGAATAAATACATGCTGGACATAAAGAACAAATGTTTCACACAATTTAATGACCTCTTTGTGTCTTTGTGTGTGTGTGTGTGTGTGTGTGTGGTCTTCAGTTTAACGTCTTCCACTTTTAAGTGATATTTGACAGAAAAAAAGGGGGGTGGGGGTGGAGGGTGGGGCGTGGTGGTGGGAAGAGTATTGGGCAGAGGGTGAAGAATGGTGTGTGTGTATGTGTGTGCGCATGTGTGTGTGTGTGGTGGGGAATGATACAGAGCATTGGAAAAAATAAAACATTAAAAGGGGAGACATAGGCATATAAAAGGAAACGCTAACATCAAACAACTGTAACAACTATAACAAATGTCCAGTTGGACTATGCAGCAAACCTACTGCAATAGCAGGTAATATCTTAAAATTGTCAAAAATACATTCACAAGAATTTTCCGTGAAGTTTGGTAAAAACAGTTTCAGACTCTGAGATTCAAAGAGTATGTGTTTGCTAGAAATAGATTCTCCACATATGTATTCAACATGTCTGCTGAACTTTTGTTATAAAAGCGTTCAGCTTTATCCAGTTTGATAATGCCTGAATTTGCCTTAATCTGATTAAATTACTGAATGTATTAATTTTGATTGATTGATAGATTCCGGTTGTTGAATATTATTTAAAACTTTGCCATTTTGCTGGTATACTTCTCTGACTTTGCTCCATAATGCTTTTTCTAATAAGCGGTATCCCTCTTGTATAGAACAAAGGCACATAAAGTTTTGTGGTTCACTGTTGGTGTGTGTGTGTGTGTGTTGTGTGCATGCATATGTTCATGTGTGTGTGTGTGTGTGTGTGCGAGCGTGAGTGTGTGTGTGCTCAATTATGAAAAAAAAATAATGTACAGCTAAAAGTAAAAGACTAACAATATCTTAAGAAAAAAAAAAACCCCAAAAAAACAACCAAAAAACCCAACAACACTAGAAATAAGTGATAATAAAGATTTTAAGAGGTGAATATAAGAAAGAAAAAAGTGATGAAATAATAAGATAACGGACGAGTAAAATTAGTAAATAAACAAATAAAAAGTCAGGAAAATAGACCAATAGGAAGTTGGATCTACCTCCCCACCTTTCCTACCCCCACAAAACACTTTAATAAAATATTATCAATTTGCCTATGATTCACAGTTCAATTATGTTTTTCGAAACTGCCTACAAACAATCCGTTTTCATTGCTTTTCGTAGGGAGGAGGGCAGATGAGAGGGTGTTTAGTGTATGCACACTTTCGGAGACTGGAGGGTGATGATGGTTGGGGAGCGATAGGAAGTGACACGTGCGAGTTGCACTGGCTGACAGTGACATATTTTATATATAAGTTAAGACCAAATATTTTTGCTCATACATACCTGTTAGACTGGTGTTTCCTTTCCTTGTTTCAAAGTTTGAGCGGTGTTTTGCTGTTTTCAAATGGTCCGTGAGCGCTGTCACACCTCGCGATCCGTAAACAAAATCAACATTGCACAGAATGCATCTTGCTTTCCCCGGCACGTCGATCTTCCGAACCCACAGGCCATAGCGCTCCGTCTCTTTTCCCTTTTCACCAAAAGTGAATATCTTCGAGCACCATGACCACTGCCATTCGTTTCCACAACTGCTGTCATCATATGCGTCCAAATCTCGGCGGATGATGGAAAACATGATAGCATTCAAAGACTGTGGTTAAACACTGACAAAGATGGCGCCGACACTTGTTGCAGGAAGTGCGCAAAAGCAAGACGAGCCGTTTAAGAATACCGGAAATGCACAAAAACAGATCAAGCCATTTAAAAATACCATTTGAGAAAAAGATCGTGCTCCACAAAAAAATTGAAACCGCGGCTGCCTGAGCCGAAACCGCGGACAGCGATCCCCCAATCCTCTGAAATCCGCGGATCCGCGGACAGTTCTGATGCCTGGATATACAAACAATATGCACCTTGATACAAAAACTAAAACTAAAGCGATGGTATTTGATGGTTAGAGGATCCACTGGTTCCCCTGTCTCCCATCACAAACGTCTTGCTGTCTGACCGCATCTGAAGACAACAACAACAACAACAGCATTTAACTCACTCCAGATGATGGAATGCTAGTGTTCCTGACGTAAGGTAGCGTTCCGGACGACTACAGCTGGAGTGGTGGTCTGGATGTTAGTCATTCGGATGAGATGATAAACTCAGGTCCCGTGTGCAGTATGCACTTAGCGCACGTAAAAGAACCCACGGCAACAAAACTGTTGTTCCTGGCAAAATTCTGTAGAAAAATCCACTTCCATAAGAAAAACAAATAAAATATTTTTAAAAAACTGCATGCAGGTAAAGATACCAAAAAAAAAAAAAAAAAAGGGTGGCGCTGCAGTGTAGTGACTCGCTCTCCCTGGGGAGAGCAACCCAAATTTCACACAGAGAAATCTGTTGTGATAAAAAAGAGAAATACAATATGCAACATCTGCCACAAGTTGTAAAAAGTCTCAGATGACATCTGGTGTGGTGATGTATGAGTAGACCTCTACATCTGCTGTAAGATCACCCTCTGGCTACTGATGGTGTATCACAATAACCAACCAACTGCATGTGGGAGGTTTGGACTTTTTCTTTCTTTAGCTTGTTTAAAAACTAACAAGGCTGTTCTTCCTTTAGCTTGTTCACAAACTAACACAATGACAGTTTACAGACATCACTCATATTGCCTCTTCTGTCTTGGAATTTTGATAAAACCATCGACCAGTACCATTCAACAAAGAGCTTAATGCATTATATAAACACACACACACACACGCACAAAAAACAAAGATGAAAATTGAACATTGATACAAACAAAAAGTGGTTAAAATTACTGCTGATACTGGGATTTCCTCCATTCTCTGTTGTCAGTAGTGTTGCAGACATTGAAAAAAAAAATCACTAAAGCTTTGCGGTTCATACAGAAAATGTTCATTCTGGCCTGGAAAAGGTTTGCAAAAAAAACAAAACATATGGAATTTGTATGGGCACACCTGTGGGGACCATGAAAAAAAAAAACCAAAATGTATGATTGTCATGTCCGACTGTGACCATCAGAACAGCAGAGAAGGCAACTGCTGTTCCAACCATCTGGGCAGGAATTTTATTACAGTGGAGGAGTGTCTTGCCCAAGTTGCATCCCCACTCTCTCGGCCAAGAGGGTTTTTAGGACAGTCGGCATTGGGATGGTCCCCAAAGGCCAACTAGCCCCCAAGGCTGCAGCACTAAAAGCCAGTGAATCCAACAGACCTGAAGAGACGGAGGTTCCTGTTGTAATAATAATGCTGTTGTTGTTGTAAGGTTTGTTCATGACATCTATAGAGAACACCAGCTGGACTTCTACACACTTTATTCTATTAACCCCTAGGCTGCCTGCATGACGAGATAACTCGTCATGGCAAGCATGTATGCTTCGCTGCCACAATGACGAGATAACTCGTCATCGAAATATTCTGACTTTTCCCTGGTTTGCATTCACTTCGTTGACAAAAATAGTGGTAGCTTTAGCCTGGGGAATCTCTCTAGATTCTATTCATAGCTAGAAACCCCATCTACGTCATGAAGCAGTCCTTTATGTGAACGTTTTGGTTGGGTCACTGTCTAAGTGTTTGCCTGACTTCTCTCCTCGCTCGCTCAACAAAATGTTGGACAGACGCCGTGCTCAAGACATGCGATCGTGACAAACTAAATCAACCATGATTTCTTTCTTTAGCTGATACTCAGAAAGAATTGAAGCGTAAATTCGAAGGAGAAGATAGTGATGAACATTTATAGGACGATCTGATAGAAAATAAAGAGAGCAATCAAGAGAGTGGCCAAGATGCGACTGTCAGTGAGTGATGCCGGCTGTACAGATGTTAGCAGTCGACAGAAGATGACCAAATTAGCAGCAGAGCGATATTCTTGGCACACAGCCAGCGCGGTCTGATGAGAACTGAATCAAGTGACCGTGTGAGAGGGGTGAGGAGGGGGGGGGGGGGGGGGGGGGGGTGGAGACTGAGGGGGCGTGGCCTCACATCCATCTTACCACTTGGAGAAGTCACAATGTATTGTGTATCTATCTCTTAAAAATAAATATATATATATTGTGGTTGTTCTAGTATGATTTTGTGTTTGCAGATATCCATTTGTCCAGAAAATATGATGTTTTTGTGCAAATTACCTGACTAATGTTTGTACTGAACAAGTTGAAAATGTGACAAAAAAAACAAAACACTGATTTCAAAACAACAGCATGTCACTAAAAATATATAAAATGGGAAAACAGCATGTGTTTTGTATTCTTTATTCATTTACCTTTCAGAAAATATATACTTTTATGGGTCTTTCTCCAATAACAAAGAGCACAGAATTTTTGGAAAATTTATACCCTTTTTTTGTGAAAAAACCCTGGCAAATAGATTTCAATTAAATTTTATTTTCCTGGCAGCGAAAGGGTTAATTCACTCTGGATGATGGAACGCTACAGTGTTCCTGACGTAAGGTAGCGTTCGGACGACAGAACACTATAGCAGTTTCGACAAAAAATTTTTTTTTTCACGTTTCCCTCATGGGGTAGCATAAAAATCGCAGCCACACCAGGCATTGCGAACGTGTCAAGGGTCGAATGGAAAGTTTCTTCTTGAGATTCTGTAACAACGCACTCCACAGCAAGTCAGTGAGTTCAGGACCCCACATGACAAGCTGATCTGCAATGGCATCGCAGGTGATACATGTGGAAATTTTTGGAGCAAACTAAGTCACGACAGCGGCTTTTACCACAGCTGAAGTGATTGAAATGCTTCAAACTGAAGGTTTCGACATCGACGAGAATGATGAAGACACTGAATAAAGTATCTGTGGTGAAGAAAGCTACCAGCAAGTAGGTACTGATAGTGACTCAGCTCCTGAGAGCAGTGAAGAGGGAGTGGGGTGGGTGTTCACACGATGTGAGGAGAGGGGTCAGTGGGTTAAGTACAGTGAGTTTCATTCAGCTACTTTATGTTTTGTATTTTTTGTGATTTTTTTTCCTAACCCTAACAAATGGGTTGTCTGTTGGGAAACGCAAGGGAGATAACTAATCATCCGGAGTGAGTTAAGCTACAGCTTACAGTACACAGAGGTCTACACTCAAAGAGTCAGGGTGGAAGTGTCCTGAACATCACAACAGCATACAAGGAAAGGGGCAGAGAGGCAGAGACATAGATGGTGGTGCTATCAGCGTGGGAAAGGGATGGCTGGTTACATTCTTTAACCTGTGGTGCCAGAGTTATTCTGTAGGGTTGCCGCAATCCTTGTTCTGGCCACACTCCCCACTTAGGACAGCACACAAAACCAGAGACACCAGTGAACTTGTGCCAGACACAAGATGATGGCAGTACCTGTGTCAGCAGAGGAGCAGGAATCTTGGTTTTCCCCGACCTCTCCAGTTCAGTCATCATCTGTCGCACCAGTGCAGCGTCCCCTCCAGAGCACAGGTACCACACACGCTCAAAGTTGTAGGCAAACTGCAATCACACCTGACAGGTAATCAAAGATGTAGGCAAACTGCAATCACACCTGACAGGTAATCAAAGTTGTAGGCAAACTGCAATCACACCTGACAGGTAATCAAAGTTGTAGGCAAACTGTAATCACACCTGACAGGTAATCAAAGTTGTAGGCAAACTGCAATCACACCTGACAGGTAATCAAAGTTGTAGGCAAACTGCAATCACACCTGACAGATAGCTCAAACTTGTAGGCAAACTGCAATCACACCTGACAGGTAATCAAAGTTGTAGGCATACTGCAATCACACCTGACAGGTAATCAAAGTTGTAGGCAAACTGCAATCACACCTGACAGGTAATCAAAGTTGTAGGCAAACTGCAATCACACCTGACAGGCATTCAAAGTTGTAGGCAAACTGCAATCACACCTGACAGGTAATCAAAGTTGTAGGCATACTGCAATCACACCTGACAGGTAATCAAAGTTGTAGGCAAACTGCAATCACACCTGACAGGTAATCAAAGTTGTAGGCATACTGTAATCACACCTGACAGGTAATCAAAGTTGTAGGCAAACTGTGATCACACCTGACAGATAGCTCAAACTTGTAGGCAAACTGCAATCACACCTGACAGATAGCTCAAAGTTGTAGGCAAACTGTAATCACACCTGACAGGTAATCAAAGTTGTAGGCAAACTGCAATCACACCTGACAGGTAATCAAAAATGTAGGCAAACTGCAATCACACCTGACAGGTAATCAAAGTTGTAGGCAAACTGCAATCACACCTGACAGGCATTCAAAGTTGTAGGCAAACTGCAATCACACCTGACAGGTAATCAAAGTTGTAGGCATACTGCAATCACACCTGACAGGTAATCAAAGTTGTAGGCAAACTGCAATCACACCTGACAGGTAATCAAAGTTGTAGGCAAACTGCAATCACACCTGACAGGTAATCAAAGTTGTAGGCATACTGTAATCACACCTGACAGGTAATCAAAGTTGTAGGCAAACTGCAATCACACCTGACAGGTAATCAAACGTGTAGGAAACTGAATCACACCTGACAGGTAATCAAAGTTGTAGGCAAACTGTAATCACACCTGACAGGTAATCAAAGTTGTAGGCCAAACGAATCACCTGCCAGAATCAACTTGTAGCAAACTGCAATCACACCTGACAGCTAGCTCAAAGTTGTAGGCAAACTGCAAATCACACCTGACAGGTAATCAAAGTTGTAGGCAAACTGCAATCACACCTGACAGGTAATCAAAGTTGAAGCAAACTGTAATCACACCTGACAGGTATTTCAAACTTGAAGCAAACTGTAATCACACCTGACAGGTAGCTCAAACTTGAAGCAAAACTGCAAATCACACTGACAGGTAATCAAAGTTGTAGGCAAACTGCAATCACACCTGACAGGTAGCTCAAACTTGAAGCAAACTGTAATCACACCTGACAGGTAATCAAAGTTGTAGGCAAACTGCAATCACACCTGACAGGTAGCTCAAACTTGAAGCAAACTGTAATCACACCTGACAGGTAATCAAAGTTGTAGGCAAACTGCAATCACACCTGACAGGTAGTTCAAACTTGAAGCAAACTGTAATCACACCTGACAGGTAATCAAAGTTGTAGGCAAACTGCAATCACACCTGACAGGTAGTTCAAACTTGAAGCAAACTGTAATCACACCTGACAGGTAGTTCAAACTTGAAGCAAACTGTAATCACACCTGACAGGTAGTTCAAACTTGAAGCAAACTGTAATCACACCTGACAGGTAGCTCAAACTTGTAGGCAAACTGCAATCACACCTGACAGGTAGCTCAAACTTGAAGCAAACTGCAATCACACCTGACAGGTAGCTCAAACTTGAAGCAAACTGCAATCACACCTGACAGGTAGTTCAAACTCGTAGGCAAACTGCAATCACACCTGACAGCTTGAGTAGCTCAAACTTGTAGGCAAACTGCAATCACACCTGACAGCTAGCTCAAAGTGGATTTGTTTCAACAAAATGTTGTCAGGGACAACCCTTGTGTTGCCATGGGTTCTTTTACATCTACTATACACACCTCAGTTTATCGTCTCATCCTGACGGAGGTGACAGCCCTTCACTGACATCATCAGCAGCACCAGTCAAGAGGGTAAGCTGACACACAAACCTACAGACTTGCACAGACGCACTTAGAAGCACACACACCTGAAAAACACAACAGGCACATAAGCAAATGTATGAACATTTAAAACAGAAAGATACCATTGGGTATTTTCACATGCATACACACACACACACAGACACACTGTCACAGTACACAGCCCCACCTGCATGTCCATGGCAGGAGACAGGGACGGAGTGACCTCCCCCAGTTCACACAGCCCGGTGTTGACCATACGAGCCACAATGTCGTTGTCGTTGACAGCGCACACGTACTGGGCTGGAAGCCCCATCCTCTTGGCGATCAGGCCCGCTGCACACAGGCTGTCATAATCAAGGCACCCCATATCTCCCTGTGCATGCGTGCAGGAGTAATTCACCTGTCCCATGCGTCCCCCCAGAACAAAAATACAAGGGTTAATCCCAATATGACACTGGCTTGGCACGAGCGGACTGTCAAAATGGAGATACGCATCGCTTTTCTCCCCACTGTCCATCTCCACATGAAATGTATAAATGTCGGCAAAAAGAGACCAACAGGACGCCCTGAAGTCTAACTGTCCCGAAGGCATGATGTTTTACGAGACACGTCACCAAGTATCACTTCTGCACCTGCTGTCAATCCACTGAAAACAGGTAATCTTGTCAGACGATGTGACACACACCTCCTCCCTTCCCATATGACACAGGACACCCCCCCACCCCCACCCCCAAGTGTGTGTGTGTGAGAGAGAGAGAGAGAAGAGAAAGATTATATACATACACACACACACACACACATATATATATATGCTCGCTTGCTGGTGAAACTTGTTCCATTAATAATACACTTTGTGAGGAATACAGGCTGCTCTCTCAAAAGACAGTGCCCAAATATATGTGTGGTGCTGTAGTGTAGTGACACTCTCTCTGTAGGGACAGTGCCCAAATATATGTGTGGTGCTGTAGTGTAGTGACACTCTCTCTGTAGGGACAGTGCCCAAATATATGTGTGGTGCTGTAGTGTAGTGACACTCTCTGTAGGGACAGTGCCCAAATATATGTGTGGTGCTGTAGTGCAGTGACACTCTCTGTTGGGACAATGCCCAAATATATGTGTGGTGCTGTAGTGTAGTGACACTCTCTGTAGGGACAGTGCCCAAATATATGTGTGGTGCTGTAGTGTAGTGACACTCTCTGTAGGGACAGTGCCCAAATATATGTGTGGTGCTGTAGTGTAGTGACACTCTGTAGGGACAGTGCCCAAATATATGTGTGGTGCTGTAGTGTAGTGATGCTCTCTCCACAGGGCGAGTAGCACTCGAGAAATCTGTTGTGACAAAAAGTAACAACAGACAAAAAGTATAACAATGCAATACAATCTCTGAGATTTCATAGTAAATGATTCTAAGATGTGAATATCCAGCTTACCAGTAACATTGCCACCCCCTCCAGTGGGAATCACTATCTCCAATTCTTGATCACAGTCGGGGCATAACTGTAAAAAAAAAACACCCCAAAAACAGTACACAGATGTTGCATAAACATTAATCGGGTACTGCACACTACTGGTGCAATACTACTGCATACTCTACAGGTATAAAACTATCAATGTTTGACAAAAACAGGATGAATCAAAAATGCTGTAAGGAAAGAAATAAAACATAGAAAATATAGAAAATGCGAAAAACTTAGCCGTATGAAGTGCACAGGAACAGGTGTTGAGATGGCTGCCGGAAAAAAAGGGCGCTAGCCAGGGGGACAAAGGGGAGGTTACCTACTTCCGGGAGGTTATCGGCCGTAGTTCTCATTTTCTCCGCATAGGCGGATAGTAGTTTGCGCAGGACAGGAATGTCAGACCCCTGCCGAAGTCTGCACTAGTTGGGTCACAGTTAAGTATGTGTAATTAAAAAAACATTTAACAGAAAACATGCCAGACTACCAGAGCTCACTGTGGAGACTTCGCTCTTTCTGCTGACAGAACTCTGTTCCAAGCCGTGCAAACTGAATCTAAAAATGAGAAGGATGAAACATCCATACAAAATATGTGTGTCGTTTTGAATGCAGTTGAAAGTATCCATACCAAACATTCAACCCATTGAGAACAGGCACCTTGAAAGTATCCATACCAAACCTTCAACCCATTGAGAACAGGCACCTTGAAAGTATCCATACCAAACCTTCAACCCATTGAGAACAGGCACCTTGAAAGTATCCATACCAAACCTTCAACCCATTGAGAACAGGCACCTTGTTAGTATCCATACCAAACCTTCAACCCAGGACCTCTGACCTGAAGGTACATGAAGAAGTGAGTGCTATCTACAGCACTGACCTGGAGGTACATGAAGAAGTGAGTGCTATCTACAGCACTGACCTGGAGGTACATGAAGAAGTGAGTGCTATCTACAACACTGACATGGAGGTACATGAAGAAGTGAATGCTATCTACAGCACTGACCTGGAGGTACATGAAGAAGTGAGTGCTATCTACAGCACTGACCTGGAGGTACATGAAGAAGTGAGTGCTATCTACAGCACTGACCTGGAGGTACATGAAGAAGTGAGTGCTATCTACAGCACTGACCTGGAGGTACATGTACATGAAGAAGTGAGTGTTATCTACAGCACTGACCTGGAGGTACATGAAGAAGTGAGTGCTATCTACAGCACTGACCTGGAGGTACATGAAGAAGTGAGTGCTATCTACAGCACTGACCTGGAGGTACATGAAGAAGTGAGTGCTATCTACAGCACTGACCTGGAGGTACATGAAGAAGTGAATGCTATCTACAGCACTGACCTGGAGGTACATGAAGAAGTGAATGCTATCTACAGCACTGACCTGGAGGTACATGAAGAAGTGAGTGCTATCTACAGCACTGACCTGGAGGTACATGAAGAAGTGAGTGTTATCTACAGCACTGACCTGGAGGTACATGAAGAAGTGAGTGTTATCTACAACACTGACCTGGAGGTACATGAAGAAGTGAGTGGTATCTACAGCACTGACCTGGAGCTACATGAAGAAGTGAGTGTTATCTACAGCACTGACCTGGAGGTACATGAAGTGAGTGTTATCTACAGCACTGACCTGGAGGTACATGTACATGAAGAAGTGAGTGCTATCTACAGCACTGACCTGGAGGTACATGAAGAAGTGAGTGCTATCTACAGCACTGACCTGGAGGTACATGAAGAAGAAGTGGGCAGTCTGCACCATGATGCGGGCCCAGTTCAGGGAGTTGGCTGAACACAGGTTGTACTTCCTGCTGAACTCTGTGTCCAGGAACAACCTCTTCACTGGGGCGTCAATGTCGTCCGATGATCCATCCGCTGTCAGTAAAGAAATACATCGATACTGATGATCCAACCATGGTCAGTGAGCAAATACATCGATAAATACACATCAATATTGCTACTGAGAAACAAAACAACAACCTCTTCAATGTCATCTGATGATCCGTCCGCTGTCGGTGGAGAAACACATGGATAAATAAACATCAATATTGTTAATAATAACAATGATAACAATAATAATAATGGATACTTGTTGAATGCTTTCCTCCCTTTAAGGGAGCTCAAAAACACTTTACAATAAACACACACACAGACACACACACACACACAAATGCAATAACTCACAAAAGGAAGAAAAATAAAAATAATGATTTAGCGCACAAAAGTATGAAAGAGATTCAGAGACTACACACACAACATTACTAACTTTACACAACCACACACACACACACTCACAAACAAAACAAAACAACCTCTTCACTGGGGCGCCAATGTCATACGATGATCCATCCGCTGTTGACGAAGAAATACATCAATAAATACACATCAATATTGTTATTGATAAACAAAACAACAACCTCTTCACTGGGGCGCCAATGTCATCCGATGATCCATCTGCTGTCATTGAAGAAATACATTGATAAATGAATATCAATATCATTACTGATAAACAAAGATCTTCCTCTTCACTGGGGTGCCAATGTCGTCCGATGATCCATCAGTCAATGAACGAATACATCAATAAGCATCAATAACGTTAACAGCCATTTAAGTACAAAATTATGTTTAGAGGAAACTGTGGCACGAGACAGGCAGAAAATACAAAAAAAAACTTAGCCGTATGAAGAGCACAGGAACAGGAGTCATGATGGCTGCCGGAAAAGAGGGCGCTAGCTAGAGGGACAAAGGGGAGGTTACCTACTTCCGGGAGGTTATCAGCCGTAGTTGCTTTCGTTTTCTCCGCATAGGCGGATAGTAGTTTGCACAGGACAGAAATGTCAGACCCCTGCCAGAGTCTGCACTAGTTGGGTCACGGTTAAGTATGTGTAATTAAATTATAAATTCAATGTTTCTTATTCAGAACCAGTGTTTCTTTGTGTTTCTCTAAACACATGTTACTTTATGATCAATCAGGCTGCTGTGTTTTGTTACTTTCATGTTTGGTTGTGGTTTTTTTTCATTCAGGTTGAATGTTTTACTTTTTGACCTTTTAGTTTGGACACTCTTGTTGTGTGTGTTGGAACTTGGCTGTGGGCTGGG
Source organism: Babylonia areolata (assembly GCF_041734735.1). Lineage (NCBI taxonomy): Eukaryota > Metazoa > Mollusca > Gastropoda > Neogastropoda > Buccinidae > Babylonia > Babylonia areolata. The sequence goes on along the minus strand of NC_134894.1, from coordinate 62,173,890 downwards.
GGAGTGAGAAATGTGAGTGACAAGCCTTTGGATGTTGAAAATTTTCAAGTAGATTATTAAAGATGTATTGTATTGTATTGTATTGTTCTGCATTGTACTGTACTGTACTGTATTGTACTGTACTGTATTGCATTGTATTGTACTGTATTGCATTGCACTGTATTGCATTGTACTGTACTGTATTGTATTGCATTGTGCTGTATTGCATTGTACTGTACTGTATTGTATTGCATTGTGCTGTATTGCGTTGTGCTGTATTGCATTGTACTGTACTGTAATGCATCGTATTGTACTGTATTGCATTGTACTATATTGTACTGCACTGTATTGCATTGCATTGTACTGTACTGTACTGTACTGCATTGCACTGTATTCATGGGCACCATGTTAGAATCAGTCAGGCGTAGGACTTGTGACCCAGTGTTCGCCAGTGGTCAGGGTTCAAGCCCCTGTTTCAGCATGGCGTTGTGTCCTTTGGGAAAAGTCGCTCTTCTCTGATGTTCATCACTTTTACCCTGACACGAATGAGACTTCAGTTGGGGAAGATTTGAACTGCGGAAGGAGAGGATTGGGCCCCACCTTCCTGCCCCAAGCCCTTGACACAGAGGATCTGAACTCCCTGCCCTGAAGGCCATAGAACGCTTTGGGACCTGAAGGAAGTCACAGATCAATTACCATCCTCTCCACTGGGGTGTCAGTGTCATCTGAGGCTCCACACACCTACTGTCAAAGAAGGAATACATGGATATATATATCACACAGGTGAAAAAATCCCAGCATACCTCTGTAGACAAAGACGTTCTCTGCCTTCACGGTGGTCATCTGCAGCTCCTGAATCTGAGTGCATCTGTTGCGGGGAAGAACGACGATGATGTCCACCCACTTCAGATGACGGACTGCCTCAATGGCTGAACTGCCAGTGTCTCCGGACGTGGCTGCACAGTCAGTCAGTTCCCAGTTCAACATGGTGTGGTGTGGGGAGGAGCAGGGTGGTGCGGTGTGGTGTGGTGTGTTGTGTAGCATGGCATGGTGTGGCGTGATGTTGTGTAGTGTGGTGTGGTGTGGTGTTGTGTAGCATGGCATGGTGTAGTGTGGTGTGGTGTAGTGTGGTGTGGTGTGGAGTGGAGTGGAGTGGTGTGGTGTGGTGTGGTGTTGTGTAGCATGGTTTAAGTGTGGTGTGGTGTGGTGTAGCATGGTGTGGTGTGGTGTGATGTAGTGTGGTGTGATGCAGCATAATGTGGTGTGAGGCGTGATGTGGTACGGTGTGGTGTGGTGTGGTGTGATGTAGTGTGGTATGATGCAGTATAATGTGGTGTGAGGCGTTGTGAGGTGTGGTATGGTGTGCAACGTGGTTCCATAATTATGATGCAATGAAATGTGTTATTTTGTTGAGGGAGATGTGGAGATGTATGAGGAGGTGTGTTCTGTATGATGCAATGAAATGTGTTATTTTGCTGAGGGAGATGTATGAGGAGGTGTGTTCTGTATGATGCAATGAAATGTGTTATTTTGTTGAGGGAGATGTATGGGGAGATGTGTTCTGTATGATGCAATGAAATGTTATTTTGCTGAGGGAGATGTGGAGATGTATGAGGTGTGTTCTGTATGATGCAATGAAATGCGTTATTTTGTTGAGGGAGATGTGGAGATGTATGAGAAGGTGTGTTCTGTATGATGCAATGAAATGCGTTATTTTGTTGAGGGAGATGTGGAGATGTATGAGGAGGTGTGTTCTGTATGATGCAATGAAATGTGTTATTTTGCTGAGGGAGATGTATGAGGTGTGTTCTGTATGATGCAATGAAATGTGTTATTTTACTGAGGGCGATGGTACACTGGGGATGAGGGGTAAAAATAATACATCTAAAGTATCTACACTCACCAACAACTATCATCAAATGTTTCTGGCGTTTTTCAAGGAAGTAGTCAAACAGCTGTCCGACGATACTCAAAGACATGTCCTTGAAAGCCCAGGTGCGCCCATGAAACATTTCGATGACAGTCAGTCCATTCTCAAGGTGTTTTATGGGAGCGATTTCTGGACAGTCAAAGCTCGATAGAGCTTTGTCCACAAGCTCTGCAACAGAGGTTTGTGTCGTCAATTCAAGATAGCGTAGGTGTGTGTGAGTGTGTGTGTGTTTGTGGTGTGTGTATGTGTGTAGGTTGCGGCAGCCCACATGGCCGATGCCGGGAAACCTATGAACGCCTAAAAAATTGACTATTTTGAAGTGCATTTTCTCAAATTTGATTTCATTTTGTGAAAAACTATCCAACTGAAATAATTATTTATCATCCATATTTTCAATTTTTATTGTGTATGCTTTATGCAATGCGTGAATGAGTTCGCGGATGGAAGAAAAAGAAGTGTACTGTAACGCGAAATAGCGATCCTTGTTCAATGGCGGCCGGCGTCTTTCTGAGCGCGACACAGTTAGTTTCAACCACATAGTGGAAAAAATCGCATCCGTTGTTTTCCATTCATTGGTTACTGTTCGAAAAACTGGGAGCCGTGAAAGGCGAAAGTTCAAGGAGAACTTTCGTGTGTTTTTTTTTCCAAGCCTTGGGCGAAGTAGGGTAGTTGGATCTGAGCGCAAAGTTACGGGAATTTTTCGGCTATCTTTCAACGCCTCGAGTTCGAAAAAGAAATCTGACCCTACGTGATACTGTATAAGCAGTAAAGAGCATTTTCTGCTGATTTCAATGGTATCCGAAACTAAAATTTTTGATCCATGAGCAATTTGCTCAAGCGATTCAAAAGCAGGTACCCCTCTTCGTCAGTTGCGTCGGCCCAATCAACATTCGACACAGGAGAGCGGCACTTCATCTAACACAAAAATGGTATTGTTTCTCCAGAAAATCTTAAGTTTCGTCGGTAAGTTTTATATTATTTTTGAAAACGAATGTCTCTAGCACTTTCATGCACAATATTGATCTGAAATTCTTTGAATCAGCATTTTGATCGATGTCAGTAACTGAGCAGCTTGGATCTATTTCATCAGTGTTTTCGTAACGTGACACCGTGTTTCAATCGGAACACGATTTAATTTTTTCTGAGTAAAACACACAGAAACTATTGATACAGAATGAAAAATGGACATGTTAAAACGGAGCCCATGAATTCCAATTACTAATATTTGATTGATTTTTGCTTTAGTAAGCAAAATATTACCTGGGTCTAAAACCGGAAGTGCTCGGGACAGCATTAGCGTCGTCTGCTACAGCCTCGGTGAGTGTTAAATAAGTGAGTAAAAAGTTGTAATGTGGTTTCTTTTTCCATAAAATGAGCATTTCATTCAACATCACACAAAGGTCTGATATTCTAGTTGCTTTCTGCTTCGATAGCTGTGAAACTTTATATTAATATATACAGACAGATAGATACTATGCTCTCACATTCCAAAAAGAACAAGAACACCAATTCATACTAACCCCCTCCCCCCCTGCAAACTTCACTTTAATAATTTGCTGAGAGTTGTATAATCATTCCCCTCACTTGTCTCTGAGTATTTCCCACCAATGGTAAGGAGAGGGGAGGGGGTTGTCAATGGTTGTGGCAAACTTGGCACTGAGCCAAATCACTGACCACTTGCTCCGGCTTGGAATCCCTGACTGCTGACAGTGATATATAATCCACCACCTCCTCCCTCCAGTCATCCCCTTCCCTATTTCTTTCCTGTCAGTGGAGTAGGTGTGTGTGTGTGTGTGTGTGTGTGTAAGAGAGAGAAAGAGAGAGCAAGTTTGCATTTGCACATGTATGCTTGTGAGTATGTGTATGTATGTCTGAGTATGAAAAAAGTGTAATGTGAAGAGATATATGATTAATTTGAACAGTGCAGTCAATTAACACCAATTCTTAACAAACTAAAATTAGTAAAAAGAAAATCAGTACAATAATACCCATAGCCTAAGCTGCACATCAGGTTCAGTCAAACTATATAACACTATCTGGGATCCAGCAATTAAGAGTATAATGTGTGTGTGTGTGTGTGTGTGTGTGTGTGTGTGTGTGTGTGTGTGTGTGTGTGTTCATGTAACCCATGATATGCTGTGTATCTCGACTGCATGAAACAGGAAACAAAGGGATAATTCATGAAATGATAAAATGCAAAATACCATGCACATATTGTGAATGAAATATTCACTTTGATATATATATCACAAATAAAGGTGAGTACACAAAATATATATCAAAGAATAAGATACTAAGTATGATGTGCATATTAACAATAAAATATTCAATATTTAGTATGATGTGCATATTAACAATAAAATATTCAATATTTAGTAATCATATATACCTAAGACATTTAGTAATACATTCATCTCAATCATGAAACGTAATACCCTGAAGTGGAAATATTTGAGTAAATAATCGCATGCAACAAAGACACATAAGTTGAACAGTACATGTAGATGGCAAAGCTCTTGTCAGCAACTGGAAAGGACAGACCCCCAAAACTTCAGCCTCAGTTGTCAAAGCATAAGTTGTTGCTGCAATTTGAGTTATTGTGTGAAAGGTAAATGCAGCCAAATAGTTCAGTGCAGTGAATTTTGTGTTGCTGTTGAATGCATACTTACCTGTTAGTATGCCATTTTATAATTCTGTTATCACAGTGTTTTCCTCCCACTCAAAACACACCGAAATTGACAAAATCCTAAACATATATTAAACTGAGAGCTCTGTTTTTGGTTGTATGTTTTAAATTGAATATAACATTTGTTCTTTCTTATGAGCTGATCTGTGTATCTAACATGTTGCAGAAAGGGCTGCTCATGGCAGGGCATGCAAGACCTATTCAATGATCCAAAAAGGCCAGTATGAACAGCTCAGGTAGCGAGCAGCATGTTATTGCTGATGCCAAGAAACCTGTGAGTGCCTAAAAAGAGATTTTTTGGTGTGCATTTTCTCTCTTGTGAATCAAATGCCATTTTGTGAAGAAATAAAGATGCATCATCCACCTTTTATTTCTTATTTATTGTGGTTCTTCTACAATGAAATGCATGACTGGGTTCATGGATGGAAGAAAAAGCTAGAGCTGAAAGAAAACAGATTCATATATCTGTCATTTTTGCCAGCAAATTAAGTAATATTTGCTCCCTCTTGGGAACCTTTGTCGTGGAATGCCCCATCAACCTACCCATTCTGTACAATGCTCTCAAGTTGCATTTGTTTAAAAATTTGCAGTAATTTTGCAGAAGCTGATCAGCCAAGACCACTGGTAACTTACTGTGGCTGTAACTTCAATATTTTTTCAAAAACAAAAAGTGTCATCCACAACGTGCACCCTTATTTATGAGAAAATCGGGTATCATTCCTTTTCTGCCAACTTTAGATGGAAGTTTTAAGATTGATTTTAATTTATTTTGAAAACTGACGTTTCACTTAATACACACACAAAATTTCCTGGTCCTACTTGTGACAGTTACTGAAATATTCATCTTTGCAGCATGCTACCCCAATAAACAGTCTTTTTTCCGCTGGTCAAATTGAAGATTTTTCAAAGTTTGAGACTCTGACACTTAAAATTCAGTTAATTATCCTGCCTGAAAAAAAATCAGTGCACTTTTTGTGATGTATTCTGCAAGATATTTTATTATGAAATGCAACTGTCTATTCGTTTCAGTGCTGTAGACCTTCAAAGTTGCTATTCTGTGCAGATTGACATGTCTTGATTTTCTATTTCCCCCTACTTTGACAGGCATATTTTCGAATTTCTTTGCTGCTGAAGTGTTATGGTTTTTAGAAGTATATGAGTTTTCATTACAGTACCCTCATGGACAGTACAGTATGACTGAAAATGTGAAAATATTAAGTACTAACAGCATGTTAAAATGGAATATCTTCAGAACCAATCAAGATATTCACTTACTCTTTTTTTTTGTTTTTCTTATATTGTCTTGTTTGCCTAAAATCACATTTCAGTCATTGTAATGAATATTTAAATTTTCACTGCCGCCACCTAATGTGTGTGTGTGTGTGTGTGTGTGTGTGCGCGCGCGCGCTTATCAGAATGACATACACAAAACATACTCACGCACACACACACACACACATACACAGATATATTCTTACCCTCAAGTTTGGCAGCGGGCAGCTCCTGTTGGGAGACGAAGAGAGGAACGATGTTGAGGACGATGTCCCTGTAGGACAGCCCTGCCCATGACTTGAGGGTCTCCCTGGACACAGCGGGGATCGTCTCTGGCAGCGCCATTCCCCCATCCTCCATGTAGCCAGAGAAGAGGACATCCTCAAAGGACAGGCCCTGCACCTTACCAGCTGTGCTGCAATACTTCATTCTGCAGCTCTTTGTCTGTCCTCACACTGAAAGCCATTCACGTATTCATTTATGGAAAATATATCTCTCATTCACCTGCACAAAGCAACACTTCAATAAAACTTTCCTTCAGGTGAAAAAGAAAAAAATAGCTGTGCAAAGTAAACTCAGAGCTTGACCACTTCCAAACTTCATGAACTTTGTACTTCTGCTGGCTAGTTCCTGCAGCTGATTTAACCAAATGGCAATATCCACAATTTTCCCTTCGTGTCTGGGTGAGTGGAATTCAAAACAAGGCGTGGACGTTCTCTCGACCAGTTACGCTGAGGAGTGGAGGGGAAGAAATGAGGATATAGCCAACAAAACAGAAGATTCCTTTCTATGTTGATTCCAAGGTTTACAAAAACGATAATTTAGAAGCAATTCTGTGAAAAACTGAAATGCAGCACAAAAAAAACAACAATAAACGAACAAAGAAAAACAACTTTCAACAAGGCCAAACACGCGTCTTACCTCTTCGCCTGTCAGCAGTGAAGACCTGCTATCAGTGGACGCTGACTGATTATCACTACTCAGACTACGGTCAGACTATCAAGCTGTCCTTGACATTATCACGTCACCACCCCTATAAAACTGCTGCACAAACTGAGAAGATCTAGAAGTTTCAGTAGCTCAAGGAGGCGTCACTGCGTTCGGACAAACTGAAGAAAACGAAGTTACAAACCGAATACACATGCATTTATCGTGCTTTTGTAGCCCAAGTTCAACAGTTTTACACCTCCCACCAAGGATTATGTCTTTGTGAAAATATATCTCATATCGCAGACATTCGGACAATATGCATGCACTTACCTAATAACAAGTACAATAACGTTACCTTTTCTTGCTTCTGCGATAAATGCCCAAGCAGACGACGGAGCATTCGAGGCCATGCCAATTTTGTTGAACACTTGTCAGTTCCACGCGATCTCATTGGCTGCTTCTTTCGCGACTGATGAGCGTGACAGTTACTTCCCTTGCCACACCTCCCTTCCATTTACCCGTGTGTGTGTGTGTGTGTGTGTGTGTGTGTGTGTTCGTGCGCGCGAGCCACAGACTACACATCCATTTCAAACATTATACCTATAGAACATAAAACAGATTATTAATGGTATCAACATGTCCTTTTACTTTTTTTCTACAAAACTGGCATTTTATTAAACAATATTTGTTGATTGTTGTATGTTGTCATATAAGTATTTCTGTAATCTAATGGTACAAGGATGTAGGTTGGTAGGTAAGAAAGTGGTCATGTGTGTGCCTATGCAAATGTGATCATTTATCTATTTTTTTAAATTACATGTTTTTTTTCTTCTTCTTCAGTTTCAAATGTGCATGTATCTATTTGGGCATGTTCTATATGATATAAATGTAATGTTTATGTAATTGCATGTTTATCTGTTGTTTTTTTTTTGTTTTATTACTAAGAACCTCTTCAAAAAACATTATATATAAGTAGGGGAAACGTTCCTTTGCCTTTTCCTTGATCATCTCACATCCTCTAACTGGATCCAGAAGCTTTCATCTAGCCATTAGTGTAAAACACACCTTTGCCAGGCAGGAATGATCTCCCTAAAAGTAGTTTTAACATTATCATTAATATTGTCATGTTTAATTTCTGACTGATTTCACTTTCCAGCAACATGCATGATAAACTTTTGATTCAAGTTGATTAAATAATACATCAATTTTAAGTGTGTGATGCATAAGTTTTAGTATATATTGCAAACCATTTTTGTGTGTGTATGCAATTATATCAGTGGCAGCATGCAGAATAGGGCAATGGACTTGTGATCCAGTGTTCACCAGTGATCAGAGTTCGAGGCCCCATTTCAGCACGCTGTTGTGTCCGTTGGAAAGGCACTATACTTTGATTTTCCTCACTTCACCCAGGTGTGAATGGGTACCTGACTCTAGTTGTTATCATCATTATGATGATCATGACATGAATTTGGCTGGCCAGGGGAAGGTTGAAATGTTGGAAGGAAAGAACAGGGCCCTGTGTTCCCATGCCAAACGTGTACATGGTGGATATGAATTCACTGCTCCAATGGCCATGAAAGGCTTTGGAATCTTTAATACTTTAATATCAGTGGAATTTATCATTCGTTATCAGAGCCATTCTTGAATGTTTGGTGAGTCTGAGGACCGTCCCCACCAACAGCAGTATTGACAAAACAAATCTGGTTTGAAGTATCATGACATTCATATGTTGGTGTTGTGATCGGACATTTTCTCTCTTAGGTATTGTGGTTTTAACTGTGTGTTGAGAGTTACATGTGATTGTTTTGTGTGTGTACATGCATAAATAACTGTATGTGTTTAGTTGGATGCATATGTTGGGTTATGTTTGTAAGCTGTCATTTAAGTGTTTATTTGAAAGTTTTACTCAGAGATGTCAACCCCTGTCAAATGTTTGTAGAAACAATCAGGAAATTTGGAAGTAACATTTTAAATTTCGTAGGAACACTTGCATGTTTGATGAAACTTCGGTTCCTGCCGCTGCTTCTTTACAGCCGACACATCTGTGGCACTGCATCGCTTCCCTGGTCTTTGTCTTGTTTCTCACAATCAGAATCCATGGCTGACTTCTCTGTTTTCAGCCGCTTCTTCCTTCCTTGCATTCCACAGCTTCTCACTCAGGATGACAAGTTTTCTCCCTTGCTTTTCCCCACAGACGGCCCATTTGTAAGGGTTTGGAAAAAAAATTACAAAAAATACAAAATACTGTGTAAGAAAATGAAACTTTCAGAACTGGTTTATTACGTGTTGAGCTAGTACATATAAAATAATCAAATTTCTCATCTTATTTTTACAGTTTTCCATATGTAGAAAATATTGCCAATTTTTCACCCCAAATCACCATACCCATGCTCGATTTCTGCATTAAATTCGCTTTCTTCTTCGTCATCATCCACCTCTTCAATGTCCGACCCTTCAGTTTGTAGCATTTCAAGTACTTCGCCAACCCTATAACGTTGCCGTCACTGCCTTGTTCGCTTCACAACATTCTGAGAAGAGCCCGCTTTGCTAACAGGCTGGCATGCGAGCAGACGACCGGTCAGTGACTTTGTCAGCGTGTGTGCGAGACAGGCCACACATGCCAGGCTGACCAATCATACTGTTCGATTGTGGAGTGACCCAGAATAGCGCACTCTGCTTGGCTAATCACAAAATCACGTGTACAGCGCGTGATGGAATTTTACTTTCGAAGAATGCTATTCCATTCCTTCGTCCGAATCCGAATACATTTTGTGTAGGAATGCATGAGCATTCCTTCGTCCGGAGAGAGTTAATGCACCGGGCACAGACACTGTCTGACCGAGACGCAACTTGATTCAGCTACGTTCTCTCTAGTTCGGGCAAACGATTAAGCTGATTGGTCCACTCAATGCCGTTTCAATGTAAACACGCAGGCTATTAACTGAGCATCATCACGTGAGACCAAGGTTAGTAGTGACTGCCCTGGCCTTGTGATCGGTAAGTCTAGAGCGTCTGGGAAATGTTACGACAGGAAAGCATGTGACCATGCTATGAAGTCGAAAATGTTCTTGTCGGAACAATTCTGATGTTGGTGTAAACTTGGAACAAACTGCGATCGAACCTAACAAAATACCGCAAAATTGTAACAGTTGACATCTCTATTTACAGAATGCAGGTTGCACAAGGTGTATAACTGGCTTCTCACTGAACACACAACAGCTGTTTCAGGCACAGGTGTCCCAAGGACAGCTTGAAAAATATGTTTGAAAAATCCATGTTTTCCACAAAAATCTACAATTATTCGGAAGCTATGGTTCTTCAGAATAAAGAAAAATGGAAGTGCACATGCCACAAAGCATCTCTAGTTGCGAGTCAGAGTGCTCAACTCTTTCACCTGACACCACCATAGGCAACTTTTGTTGACTGGACAGTGCACTGCCATAGGCAACTTTTGTTGACTGGACAGTGCACTGCCATAGGCGACTTTTGTCGATATTGAGGGGTCATGTTGAAAAAGACCATTTTTCACATTGTAACATTGAGGTGATAGCCCTTCACTGACCAGCAGGCAAGGGGTTAACCCTTTCACCGCCAAGCTCGCACACACGTGGTAGAGGACCTGTGTCACTGAAAGGTGACCATTCATTGGTTTGTTGTCCATGAACCTACTGCTCTTAATGTTCAGTGGTAGGATAGGCCATAGTTTCTATACATCGCAGGGGGAATCCCTAGCTATAGCTATTCTTAGCCACTATCTTTTCTGTGTTTATACCACAAGGGAATTTTGTACTCTAAATTGACTGGCGGTGAAAGGGTTAAACCAATAAACACACAGCCGTAATCTGTGAGGTCACATGCAATGCTCTGGTTTAACATTCACCCTCTCTCTCTCTGTGACTCCATTCATTTTCACATAATCAGAATCAGTACTGATCACCGCCATAATTTCAACATTTTAATTCACAACATGAAATACAACAGCATTTTTCATTAGTCGAAATGTAAACAGTCAGCTCTCGTAAACTGAAATGTAATACGGTGGCTGTCATAAACCTTCACACACGTTTACACTTTACACAATGACAGTATAGGCAGAAGACGAGGGACTGAACAGTTGTCTACCTTCTTTCTTTGTGAGTAAAACATGTGCTAAATTTTCATTTATGTGTGAAGTAAAAATTTCTGAAAACGAATTCTTGAAAATGCTGAAGCTCGGAAACACAGCAACATTTTGTTCCGCAGGTTAAGATTTTTATTTTTCTATTTTTTTAAGATAAAGTTGGGAAATGATACACTGAGCTAAAAAGTGTTCTGTCATCAGAAAGAATGTCAGGGAAAGGCACTCTGTAATGCAAATGATGACATGCCTGACTATCAACCTGCAACGTATGGCAATGAGACTCCAGAAGACTCATACTGTAAGGCAAATGATGACATGCCTGACTATCAACCTGCAACGTATGGCAATGAGACTCCAGAAGACTCATACTGTAATGCAAATGATGACATGCCTGACTATCAACCTGCAACGTATGGCAATGAGACTCCAGAAGACCCATACTGTAAGGCAAATGATGACATGCCTGACTATCAACCTGCAACGTATGGCAATGAGACTCCAGAAGACCCATACTGTAAAGCAAATGATGACATGCCTGACTATCAACCTGCAACGTATGGCAATGAGACTCCAGAAGACCCATACTGTAAGGCAAATGATGACATGCCTGACTATCAACCTGCAACGTATGGCAATGAGACTCCAGAAGACTCATACTGTAAAGCAAATGATGACATGCCTGACTATTAACCTGCAACGTATGGCAATGAGACTCCAGAAGACTCACACTGTAAAGCAAATGATGACATGCCTGACTATCAACGTGCAACGTATGGCAATGAGACTCCAGAAGACCCATACTGTAATGCAAATGATGACATGCCTGACTATCAACGTGCAACGTATGGCAATGAGACTCCAGAAGACCCATACTGTAATGCAAATGATGACATGCCTGACTATCAACGTGCAACGTATGGCAATGAGACTCCAGAAGACCCATACTGTAATGCAAATGATGACATGCCTGACTATCAACCTGCAACGTATGGCAATGAGACTCCAGAAGACCCATACTGTAATGCAAATGATGACATGCCTGACTATCAACCTGCAACGTATGGCAATGAGACTCCAGAAGACGCACACTGTAAGGCAAATGATGACATGCCTGTCTATCAACCTGCAACAAATGGCAATGCGACACTGTGGCCAAATGAGTCAGACAATGGACTTGTGATCCGGTGATCAGGGTTCAAAACCCTGTTTCGACACAGTGTTGTGTCTCCGGAAAAAACAAAAACAATTTTATTTATTCCGATTTTCCTCACCCAGTCATGAATTTGGAGAGGAACAGGACAGGGCCTTGCTTTCCTGTGCTGAGCTCCAGGTACAGTGGATATCAATTCACTGGTTTTTATTCGTTTGAGTTTTTAGGTATGGCAAGGACCATCGCACAAACTAACCAGATTCAGGGTTCTTTAACTCACTCAGTACGGCCAGTCCTCTCTTCTCCTCTACACAGCCCCCTCGGATGTCCAGTGGGTGTCTGAATGACCCAACCTTTAGCTTCCGTCGTCAGAATAGTGGTATTCTTTGTCAACATTCACCTCTTCAGTATAAGAGCCTTCCACTTGCAATATTTCGATGGTGATAATTGGGGTGAAACGCTGTTAACGTCGTCTCTTTCGCCGTTCGTATGGAAAGAGTTAACCACCAGCGAATACAATAATGAAATTGTCTTCTTTTTTTTTAATCAAAATCTCAGCAGATACTGTACTGCGGTTAAGTCCTGTGCAGAATAAATCATCTAACGCAAAACAGACAATGAGTTTACGCAGACACAAATCTGCATGACATGCTTCAACAGAAGTATAAAAAAGAAAAAACAAACAAAAAAAACAAACCCTCTGAATTTCATCGCACATTATCTAACACTCAATGTTTGATACCTTTAGAAAAAATACATACACATGTGAACTCACATTATCCCTAATATCACGATAAAAAAAAGAAGAAGAAAAAGACAACACTGGTCCTGTTTCACAGGCAGTTTGTATTCGATAACCAAAATTTAAATTAATCCATACTCACAAACAAGTTGACAAAACTGCAGTTTGTATTCAATAACCAAAATTTAATCCATCCTCACAAACAAGCTGACATGGAACACATCCGTCTACAATCACCTGTATGTGTGACGGCACAGGGACAGGCATCCTTTACTGGGAGACTGAACCACAATCACATCCAGCTTGCCCACAATCACCTGTGTGAGTGACGTGACTTGAAACGAAACTCCTCCTCCTCATATCCAGCTGCACTTAAAACCTAAAAAGTCTCAGTAAAGTGAAACATGCTTCTGACACACTGCTCTGTCAACTCTGATGACCATGTCATCAAGTCCGTCTGTGTGTTTGTCTGTCCCTCTCTGTTGCGTGGTTTACACCAGTTCATAAGTCTGTCTGTCTGTCTCTTGCGTGGTTTACACCAGCTCATAACCATGCCATCAAATCTGTCTCTCTCTTTTGCACGTTTTACACCAGCTCATAACCATGTCATCAAGTCCGTCTGTGTGTTTGCCTGTCCCTCTACAAGTCAGAAGTCTGTCTGTCTATCTGTCTCTCTCTCTCTTGCATGGTTTAGACCAGTTCATAGCGGAGTCATAAGTCTGTCTGTCTCTCTGTTGCGTGGTTTACACCAGCTCACAGACAGGTCATAAGTCGGTCTGTCTGTGTCGCATGGTTCAAACCAGCTCTTAACCAGGTCATAAGTCTGTCTGTCTGTCTGTATGTCCATGCTGCATGGTTCACACCAGCTCATAGCCCAGAGGGTCTTTGTTCTGGTCCAGAAGGCTGAGAGACGATTCACGAATCTGACGCAGCAGCTGCTTCAGGTCATCTTTGCTGAATTCCTGCAACAGCAAGTGGCACTCATGAAAACTATTTGAACTTACACAGCATCTGGTCTCTGAACAGGGCTCTAGGCGTGTGCACACATGGGGCATGCACGCACACACACATACGCACACTTTTGACTTGCATTCACACACAAACACGCACACATATGCACACTTCTGACTTGTGTTCACACACAAACACACACAAATACACACACACAGGAAGTACACAATAAGAACAATGGAGTGGAGCGGTGGAGTTATATAACTGGTGGTACTCTTGTACTATGACCCCTGACCTCTCACCTTGTACAGCTGGTGGTACTCTTGTACTATGACCCCTGACCTCTCACCTTGTACAGCTGGTGGTACTCTTGTATTATGACCCCTGACCTCTCACCTTGTACAGCTGGTGGTACTCTTGTATTATGACCCCTGACCTCTCACCTTGTACAGCTGGTGGTACTCGACATAATGCAGTCAGCCAGCTGCATGATGACCCCTGACCTCTTGTAGCATGACCCCTGACCTCTCATCTAACCGGTAGTACCCTGACACAATGCAGTCTGCCAGCTGTATTTACTATTATGACCCCTGACCTTGTACAGCTGGTGGTAGTCTTGGATCTAACCCCTGACCTCTCACCTTGTACAGCTGGTGGTACTCTCGTATTATATCATTATTAGTCTTGTATTATGATCCCTGACCTCTCGCTTTGTATTGTGACCCCTCACCTTGTACAGCTGGTGGTACTCTTGACATAATGCAGTCGGCCAGCTGGATGACCCCTGACCTCTTGTAGCATGATCCCTGACCTCTCACCTTGTACAGCTGGTGGTACTCTTGTAGCATGACCCCTGACCCCTCACCTTGTACAGCTGGTGGTACTCTGACGCGATGCAGTCGGCCAGCTGCAGGCACTCAGAGTACATGCCGGACGCGTGCAGCATGTGGTGCAGGTTCAGACACAGGGCCGGGATGTGAACCTTCCTCAGCAAGGCCAGCTGTTGACCGCGGGACTCCTCCTCCCCTGGGTCCTGAAACAGCGTCACTGGTACCTTTTTCTGTCCCTTTTTCTCTATACATCACCTCTTCTTCTTCTTCTGCGTTCACTCGTATGCACACGAGTGGGCTTTTACGTGTATGACCATTTTTGCCCCGCCATGTAGGCAGCCATACTCCGTTTTCGGGGGTGTGCATGGTGGGTATGTTCTTGTTTCCATAACCCACCGATCACTGACATGGATTACAGGATCTTTAACGTGCGTATTTGATCTTCTGCTTGCATATACACACGAAGGGGGTTCAGGCACTAGCAGGTCTGCACATATGTTGACCTGGGAGATCGTAAAAATCTCCACCCTTTACCCACCAGGCGCCGTCACCGTGATTCGAACCCGGGACCCTCAGACTGACAGTCCAACACTTTAACCACTCGGCTATTGCGCCTGTCAATACATCACCAATCTAGTGGCGTTTCTGAGTACCTCATTTTCTCAATACATCCCCAATTTAGCAGGGTTTCTGAGCGCCTCTTTTTCTCAATACGTCACCAATTTAGTGGCGTTTCTGAGTGCCTCTTTTTCTCAATACATCACCAATTTAGTGGTGTTTCTGAGTGCCTCTTTTTCTCAATACATCCCCAATTTAGTGGGGTTTCTGAGTGCCTCTTTTTCTCAATACATCCCCAATTTAGTGACGTTTCTGAGTGCCTCTTTTTCTCAATACGTCACCAATTTAGTGTGGTTTCTGAGAGCCTCTTTTTCTCAATACGTCACCAATTTAGTGTGGTTTCTGAGAGCCTCTTTTTCTCAATACGTCACCAATTTAGTGTGGTTTCTGAGTGCCTCTTTTCTCTATACATCCCCAATTAAGTGGCGTTTCTGAGTGACTCTTTTCTCTATACAAACCCAATTAAGTGGCGTTTCTGAGTGCCTCTTTTTCTCAATACATCACCAGTTTAGCAGGGTTTCTGAGTGCCTCTTTTCTCAATACATCCCCAATTTAGTGGCGTTTCTGAGTGCCTCTTTTTCTCAATACATCACCAATTTAGTGGTGTTTCTGAGTGCCTCTTTTTCTCAATACATCCCCAATTAAGTGGCGTTTCTGAGTGCCTCTTTTTCTCAATACATCCCCAATTTAGCAGGGTTTCTGAGTACCTCATTTTCTCAATACATCCCCAGTTTAGCAGGGTTTCTGAGTGCCTCTTTTTCTCAATACATCCCCAATTTAGCAGGGTTTCTGAGTGCCTCTTTTTCTCAATACATCCCCAATTAAGTGGCGTTTCTGAGTGCCTCTTTTTCTCTATACATCCCCAATTAAGTGACGTTTCTGAGTGCCTCTTTTTCTCAATACATCCCCAATTTAGCAGGGTTTCTGAGTGCCTCTTTTTCTCTATACATCCCCAATTTAGTGGGGTTTCTGAGTGCCTCTTTTTCTCTATACATCCCCAATTTAGTGACGTTTCTGAGTGCCTCGTTTTCTCAATACACCTCCAACCCCTATTCTTCCCTAACCCGTTGTTAACATCCACTGTATCTGCAGTCTACATGCGTGAGCTGACATGAATGAGTGAGCACATGTCTCACCTTGTAGTGAACAGACAATAAACCAAAGAGAAGAAGAATCACTGATATTTATACAGCACCTACCCTTGGTCAGAGACCAAGCTCTAAGCGCTCTACAGAGTCATTTGCACAACAGGCTGCCTACCTGGGAAGAGCCGACTGACAGCTGCCGTTAGGCGCTCATCATTTGTTTCCTGTGTCATTCAGTCATGAACACACACACACACACACACACACACACACAAAAGGGCATATATAAAGATACCCACTCCCCAAAACACACACACACTCACACAGAGGCAAACAAACACACACATACACACACGCAAAGACAATGCACACAACCACTGACCTCAAATCTATCCACCATCCAGCCACCGTCCATGAAGAGCAGGACATTGTAGATACGATCCTTGGTGATCTGTTCGCACCAGAGAAACGACGACACAATCAGCACACACATAGTGAGGGACAGAGGGAAGAGGGGCATGTGTGCATCAAACTTTGGAGCAATGACTCACAATGTTTCACTTTCATGTGTACAACAAACTTTGGAGCAATGACTCACAATGTTTCATTTTCATGTGTACAACTTTTGGAGCAATGACTTACAATGTTTCACTTTCATGTGTACAACAAACTTTGGAGCAATAACTCACAACGTTTCACTTTCATGTGTACAACAAACTTTGGAGCAATGACTCACAATGTTTCACTTTCATGTGTACAACAAACTTTGGAGCAATGACTTACAATGTTTTACAACAAACTTTGGAGCAATGACTCACAATGTTTCACTTTCATGAGTACAACAAACTTTGGAACAATGACTCACAAAGGAAATTTTCTATCTAAAATTACGTTTAAATACTTACAGTCACCCACTAGTGCAGACTCCGGCAGGGGTCTGACATTCCTGTCCTGTTCAAACTACTATCCGCCTATGTGGAGGAAATGAAAGTAGCTACGGCCGATAACCTCCCAGAAGTAGGTAGCCTCCCCTTTGCCCCCCTGACCAGCGCCCTCTTTTTCCGGCAGCCATTATGACTCCTGTTCCTGTGCTCTTCATACGGCTAAGTTTTTTTTTCGTATTTTCTGTCTGTCTGTCGATTCTCTGGCGTTCTTGTTTTTTGTCAAATTATGTCTTCAACCAGGTCACATAATTATATGGTTCGATTGGGAGATCGGGCTAAAATTAAGGCGTAATCGCAATCGATTCGCGGACACTCTGGGCCCTCTACTTCTGGCCCTCTCAATGTTCATCACATTCCTGCTGGTCTGTTGGTTGGTTGTCAAGTCTAGGTTTCTGTAAATGGCTTTCCCCATGCATTCTGAAATGTCAGTCCATTGGGTTTTTTCGGTCTTCCCCTCTCTCTCTCTCCTTCACTGATCAACAGTTCCTTGCAGAAAGGTTTTTAACCAGGCCATGGGATCTAGTTACACGGCCACACCAACATGGTTCATTGAATGCTGAAGGAAGGACAAGCAGGTATCGCATGGTCTCAGGAGCGTCTTTGGTTGTTCCCAAACAAGTCTGCAGGTGCTTACTCCTGATCTTCTTCATTATTTTCAAGCACTGGGGTGAGTCCTGTCAATGCCTTCAGTGTCGGCAGATTCATGGGGGGCTGTTGTTTGAGGGACGTGGTGGCGGTCTCCACTCTGGGAGGGACGCTCGCTCAGTCTGGCTCCGCGACTAAGCCATTATTGTCGTCAGTAGGAGGGCTTAGTAGGTGGTGTCCTAAGTATGTTAAATCAGATCAGGCACCACTGAACACCGCCAAAGTGACTCAGCAGCAGTGCAGGGTCTCCTCTGGTGTGTGGCCTCCTGGCGAACTACCATCGATGGTTCCCTGCAGACTGCCGATGCTGGAACTGTGACGGATGAACCTGGGTGTGGCCGTGTATGGGGGAATGTAAATGAGCGGTGTGGGAGTATTGCCACTGAAAAGGTGAAGATGGGGCAGCAAAAAAAAAAAAAAAAAAAAAATAAAAAAAAAAAAAAAAATCAAGCACATTTGTAACATATTGGAAACATTCTTGGTCAGAGATTATCACTTCATGTAGCTAAAATAGCTAGTGCAACCTCTCCTGCCCACCTGTGTCTGCTGCAGAAAGTTGTCCTTCCTGCCTGTCCTGCCCAGAACGTCCTACCAACCTGTCCTGCCCCGCCCACCTGTGCTACCCACCTGTGTCTGACGCAGCAGGTTGTGCTGCCACCTCTCCCTGTCCAGCAGGTACTGCTTCATGCGGTGCTCCTGGGCCACACGATCCGTGAAGCTGCTGCCCACGTCGGCACCGCTGGGTTCTGCCGGCTTGCTGTGGTGGTACAGGGAGAACCAGTCGTTGTAGCTCTCCATCGCGTCCTGGGGGGGAAAGGTTGTAGTAATAATACTGATAATAACAACAACAATAATACTGATAATAATGATGATAACAATAATAATGAAAACAACAACAATAATAATAATAAAAATAATAATAATGATAATGATATAATAATAATAATCATAACTTTTCTATGGCGCGATATCCAGTACTGATGCTGCTCAAAAACACCTTACATCATCGAGCCAGATATAAACATAACATAAAACATTACAACAGCTCAATCCAATGCGTTCACAGAATGAATAAAAAAGCATGATCCACCAAACAATAAAAATATCAAGTAAATAATGCTTAGATTAAAAAGAAATACATTCCTTAAAAACACATATTTTTAGACACACACATACATGCGCACGCACACTCACACTCGTACACACACATACACACACACACACACACGTGCACCCAGACACATTAAATATATCAACTGCACTAAAGCAGGATTACGTGAGTATAAATATCTCTAGCATAAAACTCCATATGGTAAACAGACTTTGGACTATCCATCGTGCTGAGTACAAAAATGTTTGCGGAAAAAGTGCATTTTCAGATATGACTTGAGGTCTGAAGATCAGGAGCATTTCTGAGGGACGATGGCAAAGAATTCCAATTTGGGGGAACTTGAGCCCTAAAAGACCTTTTCCCTGCACATTTTAAATTAGTTCTTTGGACTTTAAGTAACACTTCAGAACAGGATCTTAGCGTTCTGAATGGTTCATATGTTTCCAGCACAGAGGAGAGATACGGGGGAAGAGATTCATCAAAATGTTGGAAGGCAAGTGTCGCTAGTTTATAGTGAATGCGGGACTCTATAGGAAACCAGTGTAACTGACGCAAAAGAGATAACAATAATAATACTGGTAACAGTAATAATAATAACAATAATGATAATAATAACAATAATAACAATTCATTTTTATATAGCACAATAATACAAGCAGAAGCGAGCTCTAAGCGCTTGACAAATCCATTACTTAAAATGACTGAATAAACCCTATACAGTAAAACTGACATCTAAAAATGTAAAGGTTGGAAAATGCATCAAAAGAGGGAGCGGATCCCCAGTGGGGCGTGGATGACGGGAACAGAGAATGCCTTAAAGACAAAATGCACTGGGAACTGAAAGCTTTACAAATAACGAGCACTGAGAACAGAATGCCTTACACACAAAATGCACTGCAAACCCATGTCTGCAGGAGCTGTGATTCTTATCACAACCGGCATCCTGTTTAATTTCATCTGTTGGTATAAACTGACAAGAAGCATGCCATTCCCAGCTGTATTTTGTTTGTTTCCATTTTGGATGTCATTCTGTGGTGCTGGAAATACACTTTTTTGTTGCACAAAAACTACTACTGTCACTTTGAAAATACCTGAATAGTTTTCCTCTGTAATCAAAATAAATTCCAAGAAAAGCCAAGACCCAGAACTATGAACCTATCAGTCACTTGTGCAGCTGTGGTAAAACACACACACACACACACAATGGACTATAAACACATCAGTCACTTGGGTCACTCTCTCACACACACACACACACACAATGGACTATAAACACATCAGTCACTTGGGTCACTCACACACAAACACACACACACACACAATGGACTATAAACACATCAGTCACTTGGGTAACACTCACACACACACACACACACCAGATGGATGATGAACACATCAGACACTTGGGTCACACACACACACACACACACACACAATGTGCACAGTACCAGGTATGCCTGCATGCACATGTATTCCCTCAGTGCGTTGTCATCCGAGGGGGGCAAACTGGTGGATCCCGTCTGGAAAACAAAATCAGCCACGGATCAACAATCCTTGTCCGTCAACCCATAGAACTGCTGGGTCATCACCCACCCTGTGTGTGTGTCTCTAATATCTCTCTATCTGTGTGTGTGTGTGTGTGTGTGTGTGTGTGTAAACAGAATAGAATAGATTTTATTGTCACGAAACCGTAAGGTTTATAAGACACAAGTGCAATGGTAAATAAATGAATCAATGAAAAACACAATTAATCAATCAGTTAATGCAGTAAATTGCAGCAGCATTCATAAACAAATTTTCCTAATCTTGTTTGTATATATTCATCATCTGTTAGCATCACCTGACTGGGAATATGTCCTGTGTTATTCGAATTTTGAATATCCTTTAAAAATTGTTGCCTTAAGGATTTATATTTAATACAATGATCAAGAAGATGGATTTCGTCTTCCAGGATGTTACACTTGTTGCACAATCTGTCTTCTTGAGGAATATTTAAATATCTACCTTTCTCAATCTTTAGGTCATGCGCGCTTATTCGGAGTTTCGTTAAAGCTTGTCTGTGTTATGTATCTGATATATTTAAAAGATAGGTTTCAGTTTTGTACTCTGCTACAATCGTATTGTAAAATTTTACAAGATGGTGTGTGTGTGTGTGTGTGTGTGTGTGTGTGTGTGTGTGTGTGTGTGTGTGTGTGTGTGTGTATATAAATATATATATATATATATATATATAGAGAGAGAGAGAGAGAGAGAGAGAGAGAGAGATCATTCACAGCCAAGGACAGAATATTCTGGAAGACAAAAAAACCAAACTTATTCAACTTGGTTAAGTTATGCACCACTTGTTTTCTGCAACCAGGCTCAGAGACACTTGACAACTACAGAGAGATCACAAATACGTGTGCCCGTATGGGTGCTTCATATGCATGTACGCAGACACCAAGTTTTGTCCCTTCACCGACGGGTGCAATAGCCGGGTGGTTAAAGCGTTGGACTGTCAATCTGAGGGTCCCGGGTTCAAATCACAGTGACGGCGCCTGGTGGGTAAAGGGTGGAGATTTTCACGATCTCCCAGGTCAACATATGTGCAGACCTGCTAGTGCATGAACCCCCTTCATGTGTAAATGCAAGCAGAACATCAAATATGCACGTTAAAGATCCTGTAATCCATGTCAGCGTTCGGTGGGTTATGGAAACAAGAACATACCCAGCATGCACACCCCTGAAAACGGAGTATGGCTGCCTACATGGCGGGGTAAAAACGGTCATACACGTAAAGGCCCACTCGTGTGCATACGAGTGAACGTGAGAGTTGCAGCCTACAAACGCAAAAGAAGAAGAAGAAGAAGAAGAACCTTCACCTTGGCATGCCAGATCTTGTCGAATAACCGACACACACACATGCACGCACACATGCATGACTGTTTTTTGAGTATGTGTGTTCAAGTGGACGCCATGTGGTGTAAATCCTTACCTTGGCATGCCACATCTTGTAGACAACGTCAATACTGTCAGCCGGCAGTTTGTTGAACACTTCCCTGGCTGCATTGTGTTTCTTCAGCACTGCAACCACACACACACAGATATATATATATATATATATATACACACACACATACATGGTTATACACACACACACATGCAGACACGCACACACAGATATATATACACATACATAGTTATACACACACACACATGCAGACATGCACACACACAGATATATATACACATACATAGTTATACACACACACACATGCAGACACGCACACACACAGATATATATATATACACACATACATAGTTATACACACACACACATGCAGACACGTACACACACAGATATATATATACACACACACACAGTTATACACACACACACACACATGCAGACACGCACACACACAGAATACACAAACAGATTTCACCAATGGATTCCATTAGCTGCTACATACAGTTTGTTGTTGTTGTTGTATGTTTAAAACAAATTCAGCATCAGAATAATTCAATCCAAACATTTAAAATCAGAGTACTGTACTTTTTGACTCACTTGTGTAAACAAAGTGAGTCTATGTTTTAACCCGGTGTTCGGTTGTCTGTGTGTGTGTGTGTGTGTGTGTGTGTGTGTGTCCGTGTGTCTGTGTGTCCGTGGTAAACTTTAACACTGACATTTTCTCTGTAAATACTTTGTCAGTTGACACCAAATTTGGCATAAAAATAGAAAAAATTCAGTTCTTTCCAGTCATCTTCTTTAAAACAATATTGCACCTCTGGGATGGGCTCAAAAAAATAAAAAAAGAAGCCTAATTATATGCAAACTGCATTTACTATTTATATTTTTTGTATTCTCTAAACTTGGCACATTGACCTCTTATTCTGACACAACAACAAGAGGAGTCATTATTATCATTTTTTGTTCAAACAGGAACTTCTTTTGCTAAGCATGGAATTTTTATTTATTTTGCAATGTTTTGGTGCAGATAGTAAAGAAGGGAAATTACTCTGCAATTAATGCTAGGGGACTTAATTTATCACAAGTGAGTCTTGAAGGCCTTGCCTCTCTTGTCTTTATTTGCATTCACATGACTTGACATTACTGATTCAACACAACACATAACTTCACACCACTGATTTACTATGACAAATGATTAAATGCCACTGATGTAACATGACATACAGTTTAAAGCCGCTATTTAACATGACATACAATCTAAGAACGCTTAACACCCCTATTTAACATGACAACATGGCATACAGTTTAACACCATTTTACACCGCTGTTTAACATGAAATACAGTTCACCACCGTTTAACACCACTGTCTAACATGACATACAGTTTAACACAGCTGATTTCTGTACATGGCGGACAACACATTACACAACAGTCACACCACAGCACACACACAACAAACAGCGGAACTGCCGACACATGTAGCACAGAGGGCTCACCGATGAAGGACCTCATGACAGCGTTGGCCTGCTTCAGGGCCTCTGCCCTCTGTGCTGGGTCAAACACCAACCAGTCAATGGCCTCGATCTTCTGACGGTCGTCCTGCACACACACACCAATCATACTACTGCAACTGATAATAATAATAATCATATATAGTTCTCATATGCCCCAAACTCCCGATATAGTGGGCTCTTATGCCTTGCATGGAACAACGCATGCAATATACAACAGTGCACAATTCTGGGGATGGCATATTTGAAATATCTCAATGACACATTCACGTGAGGTCCCTAAAGAATTTAGGGGATGGCAGAGTTGAAATATCTCAATGACACATTCACGTGAGGTGCCTAAAGAATTTAGGGGACGGCAGATTTGAAATATCTCAATGACACATTCACATGATGTCCCTAAAGAATTTAGGGGATGAAAGATTTGAAATATCTCAATGACACATTCACATGAGGTCCTTAAAGAATTTGGGGGATGGCAGAGTTGAAATATCTCAATGACACATTTACATGAGGTCCTTAAAGAATCTGGGGGATGGCAGATTTGAAATATCTCAATGACACATTCACATGAGGTCCTTAAAGAATTTGGGGGATGGCAGATTTGAAATATCTCAATGACACATTCACATGAGGTCCCTGAAGAATTTGGGGGACGGAAGATTTGAAATATCTCAACGGCACATTCACATGAGGTCCCTAAAGATTTCAGGAGATGGAAGATTTGAAATATCTCAACCCTTTTACCAGAAGCAGAATGGTGGCCTATTGGTGATGTAAGTGCCTAGGAAGGGAGAGAATCTGACCACACAGGATCAAACCCCAAAACTCACCATTTTTTTTCTCCCCCTCCACTTGACCATGAGTGGTGGTCCATATACTACTAGTCATTTAGATGAGACGATAAACCAAGATTCTGTGTGAAGCATGCACTTTTTGCAGGTAAAAGAACCCACAGCAACAACAGGGTTGTCCCTTGTTGCAAAATATGCAGAACAATCCACTCTAATAAGAAAAGAAATACATCAGCAGGCAGATATATAAAAAAAAGAAAAGAAAATGGGGGTAGCGTTGCACTGTAGCGATGTGCTCTCCCAATGCAGAGCAGCCCGAATTTCTCACACAGCAATCGGTTGTGACAAAAGAGTAATACAATACAAAGCGATACAATGCAATGCAATGCAGTACAATGCAACAGAACACAATACAATACAACTGAACACAATACAATGCACCACAATAAAACACAATGCAATAAAACACAACGCAACACGATGCAATGCACCATAACACAACACAAAATAATGCAACACAATACAAAATAATACAACACAACACAATTGAAAGCAATACAATAAAATACACACACTACACCACACCACACCACACCACGACACAACTCAACACAACACAATTGAAAGCAATACAATGAAATACACACACTACACCACACCACAACACACCACTACACAACTCAACACAACTGAAAGCAATACAATGAAATACACACACTACACCACACCACACCACACCACACCACGACACAACTCAACACAACACAGCACCATCAATGCTGAGTGAGCCCTGACCTCAGAGATGCCGACATTGATGGCCAGAGAGGTGTCAAGGGAGACGACCGGGGTGTCCCTGTGACGGATGTTCTCCACCACTCGCTTGGTGATGGCCGCCACGTCCAGCCCCGCCTCCTCCCCCTGACGTAGACATGCCTGGCGCTCCTCCTGACCCTTCACCCCTGTGTGCATCATCATCATGACCCTTCACCCCTGTGTACATCATCATCATGACCCTTCACCCCTGAATACATCATCATCATCACCCTTCACCCCTGTGTACATCATAATAATGACCCTTCACCCCTGAATACATCATCATCATCACCCTTCACCCCTGTGTACATCATAATAATGACCCTTCACCCCTGTGTGCATCATCATAATAATGACCCTTCACCCCTGAATACATCATCATAATAATGACCCGTCATCCCTGTCTACATCATCATCATAATAATCACCCCTCACCCCTGAATACATCATCATAATAATGACCCTTCACCCCTGAATGCATCATCATAATAATGACCCTTCATCCCTGAATACATCATCATAATAATCACCCCTCACCCCTGAATACATCATCATAATAATGACCCTTCATCCCTGAATACATCATCCTAATAATGACCCGTCATCCCTGTCTACATCATCATCATAACCCTTCACCCCTGAATACATCATCATAATAATGACCCGTCATCCCTGTCCACATCATCATCATAATGACCCTTCACCCCTGAATACATCATCATAATAATGACCCTTCATCCCTGTCTACATCATCATCATAATAATCACCCCTCACCCCTGTGTACATAATCATCATGACCCTTCACCCCTGTGTACATCATCAACATAATAATGAATTTTTGGAGTGGCACCTAATTTCCATGATGACGTTACGAGCTAAGAATATCTTAACTGACCTTCCCACTCTCCACTGCGACCAGTAAATGCAGTGTGTGTTGCTGCGCTTGAGACCAGGAGAGTTATTTTCATGGTGACTGGTTCACATGAACAGTGCATGTCAACAATGGCGTCTGACCCAGTTTCGCCTCAGTCACAAGGCAGACAACAGAATCAGACGAAGGAGCCCTATCATGGCTATACAATGTTCTGAATTCAATCTGTTTCAAACTCAGTGTGCTTTCCCGAATTTGTTTACAAGTCATCAGTGTGTGTGCAAATTTTGAACACAAAATATGGATACTTTCATCGTCTCACTGTAAGATAGCACAAGAAGGGAGGAGGGAGTTTTATATTTCTTCTCCAACTAACTCGTTATGTCACTGATCAGTGTGGAAGTTGTCAGTTGGTTTGTTTTTTTTTGGCGATTTCATTTCTTACGCATACAAATGGGTCACCTGTGGGGAAAGTCAGGGGACCTAACTGGCAGCACTGAGTGAGTTACTGCTGTGCCGGACGATGCGACAACTCACCCTCCAAGAAGTGTGCGTACCACTGGACCTGCTGGGGGGCGGGCAGGGTGGACACATAGTGGGCGATCAGCTGTTTCTGCCCACTCTCTATCAGCCGCTCCACGTAGGCCTCCAGGATCACCGTGCACAGGTCCTCCTGGCACACACCACGCAGCAACATTCCCATAACATACTTACATACAGCATGATAACAACATACAGCATAACAAGCATGCTTACATCATGACAGCAGATATGTATACAACATGAAAATAACAAACATAGAACATGATAATAATAAACATCAACGTGGATTATAACAAACATTCACACAACCAGACACACACACGCACACACACCCTCCCCCTCCCACTTCATACACACCCCTTCCCTCCCCTCTCCCCGCTCATCCCTCCTCCATACACTCAACCCCCTCCCCAATCCACACACACACTTGACCCATCCCCCTCAACCCTCCCACCCACCCAAACACCCCTCCACTACACACACACACACACACCACCCACCCCCAACCCCTCCCACCTCCACACACACACCCTCCCACCTCTACATACACACCCCTCCCACCCTCCACACACACACACGCACCACCCACCACCAACCCCTCCCACCTCCACACACACCCCTCCCACCCTCCACACACACACACACCACCCACCCCCAACCCCTCCCACCTCCACACACACACCCTCCCACCTCTACATACACACCCCTCCCCCCACACACACCCCCTCACCCCTCCGGACTGACCTTGACGTCGTGTCCGATGCGCCTGAGGAAGAGGACGAGGTGAGCCATGAACCTCAACAGGTGATGGGGCAGTGAGCGTCTGTGTTTGTGGGCCCAGTCATACAGCACCTCCACCAGTGCTGTGGAGACAGAGAACACATCATACATCGCATCACGATCCGCTTCGGATCCACTCTGTTTACGCATACCCAGATTCAAACACTCGACTGTTGGCCGCCGTTCTTTCTCTGTCTCTGGACCTTGCGATTGGAATGAACTTCCTCTTTTGCTTCGTCAGGTCTCCGCACTCAGCTCTTTCATAATACCCACCTCTTCCCAAAATAGCCTCCCTTGCCTGCCCTTCCTTGTCTTTAGTTTCTACAGTTTTAGAGTTATGCATGCGTGTGAATGACTGGTGTGAAAGCGCTTTAATTTTTCTCTGCACAAGATTCAGTGCTATATAAATACATTATTATTATTATTATTATTATCACATCACACAGAGGCAGAGTGTCTGTGTTTTGTTGGCCCAGCTATGCAGTGCCTCCACCAGTACTGCTACATAGAGCACACTTCACACACACACACACATCACATCACATCACATGACACATCACACACAAATCATATCACATCACACGCACATGGGAGGCGTCTGTTTGTGGGCCCAGTTATACAGAACCTCCATCAGTGCTGTCACAAAGAGAATACATCACACATCACACACACACTCACACACTCAGGCACATACATTCTCACTCACACACACGACATCACACAGTGCTCGTGAGACCGAATTCTTGCACACATGACACACCATATCTCAAAACCATACATGTCCATACACTGATCAAGTAATGGCATCAGCCAATCAACACACCACTCTCAGAGCCACCAGCCAATCAACACACCTCTCTCAGAGCCATCAGCCAATCAACAACTCTCTCTGAACCACCAGCCAATCAACACACCTCTCTCAGAGCCATCAGCCAATCAACAACTCTCTCTGAACCACCAGCCAATCAACACACCTCTCTCAGAGCCACCAGCCAATCAACACAACTCTCACAGCCAGACATGTGCACACACTGATCAAGAAACAGCGTTAGCCAATCAACTCACCCGACATGTCGCCCAGAATGATGTGTCTCTGAATCACGTGGTACCACTGTTCACACTCTTTGCGGATCCGCTGAAACAGCAGAAGTTGTATTTTGACTTCACGCCTTTTCACCTCATGTGATCAAAGACCAAACATGCACGCACAATTCCATTATCAGCCACAGCGGTTTTCACCAAAAGAAAGCGTCTCGATCTGTGGTCCTTCTGTCTATCCAGCCTGCCAGCTCTTTCCAGTCTGGCCTTCAAACCTGCTACCTCTTTCTTCTTCTTCTTCTCCTTCTTCTTCTGCGTTCGTGGGCTGTAACTCCCACGTTCACTCGTATGCACACGAGTGGGCCTTTACGTGTATGACCGTTTTTACCCCGCCATGTAGGCAGCCACACTCCGTTTTCGGGGGTGTGCATGCTGGGTATGTTCTTGTTTCCATAACCCACCCAACGCTGACATGGATTACAGGATCTTTAACGTGCGTATTTGATCTTCTGCTTGCATATACACACGAAGGGGGTTCAGGCACTAGCTGGTCTGCACATATGTTGACCTGGGAGATCGTAAAAATCTCCACCCTTTACCACACCAGGCGCCGTCACCGTGATTCGAACCCGGGACCCTCAGATTGACAGTCCAACGCTTTAACCACTCGGCTATTGCGCCCGTCACTACCTCTTTCCAAAACAGCACATCCTCCTTTCTCTCCTCCCAGTCTAGTTTCTCCAGCTTTCCAACAACACATGTCTGACAGGTTTATCTTCCATCACTCAACTCACCACTCTCAAACCCATTCTGCTCTGTTCCTATCATATAGAAATCCTTCTCTGCTCTGTTCCTATCATATAGAAATCCTTCTCTGCTCTGTTCCTATCATATAGAAATCCTTCAGAACACGGTGGCTGGATTTACCACTTTATATCCATGATGGAACATGCAGAAGATGTCAGATAATATCATACTCTTAGTCTTAGGAGACTTTAATATAAATTTATTTTAACTACTAATCATTGGAACCAAACTTTTGAATCATTTGGTTTAAAACAGTGAACACAAACACCAGCCCGAGTCACTGATTCCTCTAAAACACTGACCATATGTATGTCACTGAATCAAATACTATTTTTTTAGACAGCTGTTCCTGTCCTTGTTTGTAGTGATCATTACCCTATCTGTACTTTTTTTTTTTTTTTTTTTTTTTTGCTGCCCCATCATCTGCGCCGTTTCAGTGGCATTACTCCCACGCCACTCATTTAGATACACGGCCACACCCGGGTTCGTCCGTCGCAGTTCCAGCGTCGGCAGTCCACAGGGAACCATCGATGTTAGGTCGCCCAGAGGCCACACACCAGAGGAGACCCTGCACTGCTGCTGAGTCACTTCGGTGGTGTTCAGTGGTGCCTGTTCTGTTTTAATGTACTTAGGACACCACCTACTAAGCCCCCTACTAACGACAATAATGGCTTAGTCGCGGAGCCAGACTGAGTGAGCGTCCCTCCCAGAGCGGAGACCACCACCACGTCCCTCAAACAACAGCCGCCCATGAATCTGCCGACACTGACGACATTGACAGGACTCGCCCCAAGCACGGAAGTGGAGGGGTATCGAAACTGAGGTCACCATGAGAGCAGGGCATGAAAGGCCACAGACTTTGAGACAATTTTGTTATATTGATGACGATGAAGGAGGAGGAGGATGACGATGATGATGACGATGTTGCTATGGAGGTCCATTTTGGTCTGGGACTGCATGACAAGGCTGTACTCTACGCTTCCTGTCATAATGATATCCCTGCGTTAACCAGGCCCGAGAGATACAGACACTTGCAGTGTTGGTCAGGTAATTAGAGCAACACACCCAAAGACGCATCTTGAAGTGGATGACACTCGACTGTGTGGTCCCAGTCTCCCCATTTAAGCCCACAGCACACTCAACTCTGGGTAGGAGCTGGCCACAGGCCGAAAAACCCACCTCCGCTGGGATTCGAACCCGCGTCCTCCCAGCCGTCAGTCCACGACGCTAACCACTTCGCCACTTTTACCTGGACAAGATTCCTATATCAAACCACAAAACTATCTTATCTAAAAAAAAATTCTCTAAATTTAATCGAGAAAATTTTCTCACAAATCTTTTTAGTTCACCTCTTAAAGCAGTCTGTCGTTATACAAATCCAAATCAGGCCCTGTGAGTTTGGTAGAGTGTTCTCAACAGCGTGTATGATGAACATGCACCTCTCTGAACTAACAGAGTTAAGCCTAAGGCAAAACCTCCATGGCTGACAAAGGGACAAACGGGAACAATCACTCACCTGATCACTACACGCTTGCAACTCCTCAAACACCTGGGCGGGCTCCATCCTGAAAATCAAAAACCAGGTCACACCTCAAACACTGGCTATAGTGCCCCTTGAAAATCACAACTCCCCATGACAAAGAATCACTCAGAATGCAAAACTTAGGCCACAACTTGAACAGACAGAACTCGTTATAAAACAATGTACACGCCTAAGTTCTTTTACAAGAGAAAACCAAATGGGAAAAGACAGGAATACAATTAATTATTTCTTGATGAATAAAATGAAGTGGAATCACCATGCAGATGATTTTTTTTTTCTTTAACATCCAGCCTTTAGGCCAAAGAGGAAATGAAATTAAAAAATATTCACAAAAATAACATAACAACAGACATACTCATATTCAGAACTTTAAGGTTACCAACATGTACATATCTTGTTGTACGTGTTATATATCTAGTTGCTCACACAGATATATTAATCAATAAACCAAACCTTGACACCGGCTTGAGACACTAACACACACAAAACCAGAGACAGAGAGAGGCAGAAATAGAGGGACATTTCGAGATGGACAGAAACAAATATAAACTAATAAAGACACAGACAGACAGACACAGACAGACAGAGCGTTGCCCACTCACAGACAGGCCCAGTACTACTGCAGCAGGTAGACAGGTGTGAGAAACAGACAGACACACTCACAGACAGACAGACAGACAGACAGACGCACTCACGGACAGTTCCAGTTCTGCTGCGGCAGGTCAACAAGTGTGAGAAACAGACAGACACAGACAGACAAACTCACAGACAGTCAAACTCACAGACACACTCAGACAGACAGACACAGACAGACACACTCACAGACACACAGACAGACACACTCAAAGACACACACACACACTCACAGACAGGCAAAGACAGACAGACAGACAGAGACACACACTCACAGACAGTCACACTCACAGACAGACACAGACACATAGACAGACACACTCACAGACAGTCCCAGTACAGCTGAGGCAAGTCAACAGGGGAGCGGAAGGTGACGGAGCGAAGGCGCACCTCCTGCTCCACCCTGACGTCCACCAGGGTGCGGAAGTACGCCCACAGGTAGTCGTACCACGAGTGGCACACCGGCAACACGCCTTTCAGGTTGCCGCTCAATACTGCGTAGATGGCCGTCTCAAACGGGTCGTATTTACCCTGCCCCGGGAGAGAAAAGTTCATTTATCATGATTTCCACATGTAAGTACTGCGCAGATGGCTGTCTCACACAGGACTTGTTGAGTTATCGAGTTTTCCAAAGGTCAGTACAGCGTTGATGGCCGTCTCAAATGGGTTATATTCACCCAGCCGCGAGAGAGAAAAGTTCATTTATCGTGGTTTCCAGAGGTCATACTGTGTAGATGGCCGTCTCACAAGTGTCACAACTATTTACCCTGCCGCAAGAGAGAAAAGTTGGAATATTGTTCATTTATCATGGTTCCCAAAGCATAGATGGCCATCTCAAACGGGTCATATTCACCCTGCCTGCAGGAGAGAAAAGTTGTGATTGTTCATTTATCATGGTTTCCAAAATCAGTACTGCGTAGATGGCCGTCTTAAACAGGTCATACTTACCCTGCCGCTGGAGAGAAAAGTCAAATTGTTCATTTATCATTGTATTGTATTGCATTGCATTGTATTGCATTGTATTCTATTTTATTGTATTGTACTATTCTTTTCTGTCAAAACAGGTTTCTGTGTGTGAAATTCAGACTGCTCTCCCAAGGGAGAGCACATCGCTACACTGACAGCGCCACCCTTTCATTTGTATTTTTTCCTGCCTGCAGTTTTATTTGTTCTCCTATTTTGACAGGGGCAACCCTTTTGTTGCCGTAGGTTCTTTTACCTGCGCTAAGTGCATGCTGCACACGGGACCTCAGTTTACTGTTTCATCCGAATGACCATACACCTCACACAAACACACACACACACTACACACATACACACAACACATACACTACACTACACACGCACACACAAAAAGTATACACACACACTGCACACACCACACACAGTGGCCATTCTCCATCAGATGCGTTTCCAGACGTCCCCTGTGCACAACACACTCATATACTCCACACACATGAACTACACACACACACACAAACCACACACACACATACCTCAGTGGCCATTCTCCAGCAGACGCCTTTCCAGACTTCCCCTGTACATCACACCCACAGAATACACTCCACACACACACACACACACTACACACAAAACCTATTGACACCCACTACACGCATACACAACACAAACACCCACTACACAAACATACACCACACAAACACATACACACACTACACAAACATACACACACACACACACACACACACCTCAGTGGCCATTCTCCAGCAGACACGTTTCCAGATGACCCCTGTACACAACACACACACACTACACACACACTACACACACACACACCTCAGTGGCCATTCTCCAGCAGACATGTTTCCAGACGTCCCTGTACACAACACACACACACACACACACACACCTCAGTGGCCATTCTCCAGCAGACATGTTTCCAGATGACCCTGTACACAACACACACACACACACACACACACATGCTACACACACACCTCAGTGGCCATTCTCCAGCAGACATGTTTCCAGATGACCCCTGTACACAACACACACACTACACACACACCTCAGTGGCCATTCTCCAACAGACACGTTCCCAGACGTCCCCTGTACACAACACACACACTACACACCCACACACACGTCAGTGGCCATTCTCCAGCAGACATGTTTCCAGACAACCCCTGTACACAACACACACACTACACACCCACACACACGTCAGTGGCCATTCTCCAGCAGACATGTTTCCAGACACCCCTGTACACAACACACACCACACACACCTCAGTGGCCATTCTCCAGCAGACACGTTTCCAGACGTCCCTGTGGGGGTTACCGGTGACGGGGGTGATGGTGGCCTGCAGACGGCTGTGGTTGGCGTCATGGTACAGCCGCCACCCCTCCAGCGTCGCCGCCCGCCACGCCTGGCCGCAGCTCTGACACAACTCCTGGGCCTGCACACAGTCACAGGTACCAACCAACCCCTGTCCAGTGTTTGTAGGAACAATCCGAAATTTTCTTCCTAAAATTACGTTTATCTAACATACTTACCGTGACCCACTAGTGCAGGCTCCAGCAGGTACGTGTAGTTAAACAGGAAATTTGGTAGGAACAACTGAATTTGGTAGGAACACTTGAATTTGGTAGAAACATTTGAATTAGGTAGGAACATTTGAATTTGGTAGGAACACCAATTGAATTTGGGTAGGAACATTTGAATTTGGAAGGAACACACGGACTCTGAACCACATCAGCAAATGAGCACAGACGCTGTTTGACTGAGACGCAACTTGATTCAGCCACGTTCTCTCTTGTTCGGGCAAACAATTAAGCTGATTGGTCCACTCAATGCTGCTTCAATGTAAGCACACACGCGATTAGCTGAGCAGCATCACGTGAGACCAAGGTTAGCAGTGCCTGCTCTGACCTCATGATGGATAGGTCCAGAGCGTCTGGGTAATGTTACAACAGGAAAGCATGCGACCATGCTATGCAGTCGAAAATGAACTCGTCAGAATAATTTTTGTTGGCGTAACGTAGGAACAAACTGCTGTCAAGCAAACACCAAATAAGGCAAAATCGTAACAATGGGCATCTCTGACTGCTCATCTTTACCTGGTTCACAATGCAATGTTTTAACTGCAATGTTTTAAGTGCAATGTTTTTTAAAAGCGAATATGTGAAATGCTTTTATTTGAGAACATATGTTTATTACTCGTTTAATCAAGTAATCCGCGTGTGTGGGGTGGGTGGGTGCGGGTGTGTGCTGATTATCTGGTTGCGGTTTTCCGTAACGTATCTTTATTCTTATCTTATCTGTCTATTATAATCAATGTGCAGTATAGTAGGCTATGTTTATAATTATATTCAAATAATGTTTCTTAATTCTTTCTGTTTTTACATTAAGAATACTAGTTATTACCTGCAGTGTGTGGATGTATGTATGAAACAGTGTATAAGATTTTTTTTTTTTTTTTTTTTTTTTTTTTTTTACATTTGTATCTTCGTAATATTCGTAAAAGCTGTTGTTGACTTTTACAGTTATGGTCCCCATGTTGTTTACTTGTCTGTGTTGTGATAATGCACCTGACCAAATTTCTCCAGTTGGAGATAATAAAGTTATTCTTATCTTATCTTATCCTATCTTCAGCTGAGCACAGCCGGTACAGCAGTCACTGCTAGTCCTTACCTTGTCCAGCTGACCAGCCCGGATACACATGAACAGATGCTGCAGTAGCCGCTGCTCGTCCTCCTTGTCTAGGTCGTCTAGGTAACGCTTCTGACGGACGGGGGCATCTGGGTCCTGACATCATTATAATAATTATATGATAATCAAGTAGATTTGTACAGCACAATCAGGTCTTAGTACAAACAGCTTCTTTAAGAGCAAAGGGCCCTTTACTTGCACACGCGCGCAAGAGACAGAGAGCGAGGGAGAGAGAAGAGACAGAAGAGAGAGAGAACAATACACAATACATAAAATCATCCATGGTAACAGGCATACAAAACCAATAAAATCCAGTAAGCATCACACACGCTGTAGGTGTAAAAAAAATGAAAAAAAAGAATACAACATAGTAGGAATGCCTGATTATCAAACCTAGAAAAAGACAAAAATAAGGCTTTCTGGGAAAAAAACAAAACAAAAAAAAAACATCTGGGTGATAGAACCAGCAAGGCAGACAATAAGAAAGGAAACATGAACTGGGGGGGAAGAAGTCATGTTCAACTGGGGAGAGGAGGGGTGGTGGAGGGGGGTGGGGGGTGGAGAAGCTGAAGCAGCACTGACCAGCTGGTCCACCAGAGGTCTCTCCGTGTTCTGGGACGTTCCTTTCTTCCTCGTCTGCAGGTGATGCAGCGTGTTCTCCCTGCACACGGCAGTGTACACACAGCACAGCTGTGACTGTATCCACGGGCACACATACACATGTCTTCATGACACAGACGCAGGATAACCTACACACGGCAGTGTACACACAGCACAGCTGTGAATCATTTCATCTTTATCCATAGGCACACACATACACGTCTTCATGACACTGACGCAGGATAACCCACGCATGTCAGTTTACACACATACACATCTCATGACAGTGGCATATAACTTACACGCAACAGTTTACACACATACACGTCTTCATGACACTGAAATAACCCACACACATCAGTTTACACACATACACTTGTTCAAGACATAGACATATGATAACCTACACGCGTCACTTTACACACAGCAGGATTGTATCTCATCTCATCTTTGTCCACGGATATACAGACATGGGCATATGACACACAAACCCTCATCTCCATTCAGAGGCCACCACCAAATGAAATACATACATGTGCACATATCATGAACTCACATATCTGCAAGCACACACATACGTACACACGCCTGCGATCACAGATACACACACATGCACACACACACACATTCCAGAGAAAAGACAATGACACACACACACACACTCTCCCACCACATGCAGCCCTAACAAAATGACAAAAGCAGAGAGTTCAAGCGGAGACCGTGCGCGCAGCACTCACCAGACGACGGGGCGGTCAGTGAAGAACTTGACGTTGTCAGCCACCTCGTCCAGATCCTCCCTGGCACAGTTCTCCAACCAGTCCACTACCAGCTGAATGACATGTCAACACACACATGTCAACACATATGTCAACACACACGTTATCACACACACACGTCAACACACACGTTATCACACACACGTCAATACACACATTATCACACACGTCAACACATACATGTCAACACACACACGTCATCACACATGTCAACACACAAAACATGTCAGACGCACATATCATTTTAACACACACACACAAGCACACACACAAAGCATATCTCTGGAATCACTATCAACACACACACACACACGCACACACACACACACAGAGGAAACTCACCTGACACTGTCTAAGATCAGCATCTTTCTCAAAAAGCTTGGATGTTATTTCCTGCTCACTCAGATCAATAATCTGAAAAACACAACAACAAAAAAAGACGTTTTCATCAACTGCCAAAGCACACACACTCACACACACACACACACACACACACACACACACTCACACACACACAGAGGAAGCCTTTAAAGTCTAAACACATGATGCTGATGGGGGTTGAAAACAAACCAACCCTTCCAACGACTCACAGCAACAACCACAGCCCACAAACAACTCAAACACAACCACAGCCCACAAACAACTCACACACAACAACCACAGCCCACAAACAACTCACACACAACAACCACAGCCCACAAACAACTCACACACAACAACCACAGCCCACAAACAACTCACACACAACCACAGCCCACAAACAACTCACACACAACAACCACAGCCCACAAACAACACACACAACAACCACACAGCCCACAAACAACTCACACACAACAACCACAGCCCACAAACAACTCACACACAACAACCACAACCCACAAAAAACTCACACAACAACCACAGCCCACAAACAACTCACACACAACAACCACAGCCCACAAAAAACTCACGGCCCACAAAAAACTCACACAACAACCACAGCCCACAAACAACTCACACAACAACCACACAGCCCACAAACAACTCACAACAACCACAGCCCACAAACAACTCACACACAACAACCACAGCCCACAAACAACTCACACACAACAACCACAACCCACAAAAAACTCACACAACAACCACAGCCCACAAACAACTCACACACAACAACCACAGCCCACAAACAACTCACAACAACCACAGCCCACAAACAACTCACACACAACAACCACAACCCACAAAAAACTCACACAACAACCACAGCCCACAAACAACTCACACACAACAACCACAGCCCACAAACAACTCACACACAACAACCACAGCCCACAAACAACTCACACAACAACCACAGCCCACAAACAACTCACACACAACAACCACAGCCCACAAACAACTCACACAACAACCACAGCCCACAAACAACTCACACACAACAACCACAGCCCACAAACAACTCACACACAACAACCACAGCCCACAAACAACTCACACACAACAACAACCACAGCCCACAAACAACTTATACAGACAAGACAAAAACACTTACACTTTGTAACTTAAAGCACAAAGTATTCTGTACTCTTAACTAAGGTGTGTGGTTAAACTTTGTAACACACAACACAAAGTATTCTGTATTCTAACTTAAAGGCGAGTGGTTACTCTCTGTAAAATACAGCACCAAGTATTCTGTTCTCAAGGTGAGTGGTTAAATTTGGTTTCATGCGCACCACAAGAGTATCTTTCACAGGGATTAAAAAAAAAAAAAAAAAAAAAAAAAAAAATCTCCAATGGTTTCTTTTTTTTTTTTTTTTTCCCCCCCATCATCTGCACCGTTTCAGTGGCATTACTCCCACGCCGCTCATTTAGATTCCCCAATACACGGCCACACCCGGGTTCGTCCGTCGCAGTTCCAGCATCGGCAGTCCACAGGGAACCATCGATGTTAGGTCGCCATGAGGCCACACACCTGAGGAGACCCTGCACTGCTGCTGAGTCACTTCGGTGGTGTTCAGTGGTGCCTGTTCTGTTTTAACGTACTTAGGACACCACCTACTAAGCCCCCTATTAACGACAATAATGGCTTAGTCGCGGAGCCAGACTGAGTGAGCGTCCCTCCCAGAGTGGAGACCGCCACCACGTCCCTCAAACAACAGCCACCCATGAATCTGCCAACACTGACGACATTGACTGCAATGGTTTCTTCGTTACAATGGGAATTCACTTACAACTTGTGAACGACTATGACTCTCTAACTAAGAAGCGAGACTGCACTGGCTCTTTAGTACTACAGTCTTGTAGTCCACAGCTGGCCTTTGGGGACCATCCTGCAGCCCAAACATCTTAAAGCCTGAAGATAACAAAGCACTGTGCATTGTGGAGGTGAGGATTACCCGCTGCTTGGGGTGCAGGGCCATGTCAGGGTCGTCGTCGTCGTGCTCCATGAGGTGAGTGTCCCCGAGGGCCTGCGTCTCCAGGCGGTCCTTGAAGAGGGAGTGGATCAGCTGCCATGTGCTCCTCTCCTTGTCCAGCAGGTCCAGAGTGCCGTACGTCTTCTTGAACCTCAACATCGACAACACACACACACCTCAACACCGGCAACACAAACACCTCAACACCGGCAACACGAACACCTCAACACCGGCAACACCTCAACATCGGCAACACGAACACCTCAACACCAACACCTCAAGACCGCCAACACCAACACCTCAACACAGGCACCAACACCTCAACACAGATACCAACACCTCAACACCAACACCTCAACACCGGTAACATAAACACCTCAAACATCGGCAACATGAACACCTCAACACAAACACCTGAAGACTGCCAACACAAACACCTCAACACAGGCACCAACACCTCAACACCAACACCTCAACACCGCCAACACCAACACCTCAACATCGGCAACACAACACCTCAACATCGGCAACACAAACACCTCAACATCGGCAACACAAACACCTCAACAATGTCAACACAAACACCTCAACACCATCAACAAAAACACCTCATCGCCGGCAACACAAACACCTCAACACTGTAAACAAAAACACCTCATCGCCGGCAACACAAACACCTCAACACTGTAAACAAAAACACCTCATCGCCGGCAACACAAACACCTCAACACTGTAAACAAAAACACTTCAACACCGTCAACAGAAATACCTCATGAGTGACAGAGAGAATGTGTATGTGTGTGTGTGTGTGTGCGTGTGTGTGTGTGTGTGTAAAGGAAAAAAAACATTTCCAATAATAAAAACAATCACATATCAGAAATCATATTGTGTGTGTGTGTGTGTGTGTGTGTGTGTGTGTGTGTGTGTGTGTGTAAAGGGAAAAAACATTTCCAATAATAAAAACAATCACATATCAGAAATCATATTGTGTGTGTGTGTGTGTGTGTGTGTGTGTATGTGTAAAGGGAAAAAACATTTCCAATAATAAAAACAATCACATATCAGAAATCATGCTGTGTGTGTGTGTGTGTGTGTGTGTGTGTGTGTGTGTGTGTGTGTTTGTGAGTACTTGTGTACATGTGTGCATGGTGTAGTGAAAACATGCATTCGATTCTGAATGAAATCTAAGTGAAAAAAAAAAAAAAAAAAAAAAAAAAAATCACCGAATCAAACACGACACAAAACCACACAGACGCAAAGGGCGACTCACTTGAGCTGCTCGAGGCGTGCTCGTCGGACCAACTTGCGGATGATGGACACCTGCTCGGACACGGCCGTCTCGTAGTCGGACAGGAGGTCCAACACCTGGTGGGGCGCCCCGTTCTGCCGCAGGCACTGCTCAAAGTCACTGAACAGGCCCATGGATGCTGCACAGTCACCGGACACAATGAGCGCTTGGAGAGACAGACAGAGAGATAGAGAGAGAGAGTGTGTGTTTGTATGTGTTAATGCCTGCTGAGGACTTGGAGCAGAGAGTGAGAGAGACAGACTGAATGACTGACTGAAAGAGAGTGTGTATGTGTTTGTGTGTGTGTGTGTGTGTGTGACTGTGTGTGTGAGCCCACACATGCATGTGCCTGTGTGTGTGTGTGAGGGTGTGTGTGTATACCTGTGTGGGTATGCATGCTCATATGTGAAAAATGGTGTGTGTGTGTGTGTGTGTGTGTGTGTGTGTATCTTTTTTAATGCTGAATTCAGTATCAAACGACAGCCACTCCACAGTGTTTATATATATCTTTTTTCAAATGCTGAATTCAGTATCAAATGACTGCCTCTCCATGTGTTATATATATATATATATATATATATATTTTTTTTTTTTCAAAATGCTGAATTCAATATCAAACAAGTCCCACCCCACAGTGTTAAAATAGATCTCTTTTTATTATGTTAAATTCAGTATCGAAGGATTCCCATCCCACGGTGTTTATATATATATCTTATTTAAGTGCTGGATTCAGTATCGAGTGACTGCCACCCCACAGTGCATATACATACATATATCTTTTTTTTTTAAGCGCTAAATTCAGTATCAAACGACGGCTACCCCCAGCCCACAGTGCGAACAGCACCACCTGTAGTTTTACCTGCAATGCCGGGATCATCGTCGTCCATCAGGAGGTTGATGTTGGTGGTGGTCAGGTCCTCTGTTGCCTCCATCTGTCAACCGACATGTCGGTTACGTCAGTTTGTTTACATCATCTGTCACATCAACATGTCGGTTACGTCAGTTTGTTTACATCATCTGTCACATCAACATGTCGGTTATGTCAGTTTGTTTACAACATCTGTCACATCAACATGTCAGTTACATCAGTTTGTTTACATCATCTGTTATAACATGTCAGTTACATCAGTTTGTTTACAACATCTGTCACATCAATATGTCAGTTACGTCAGTTTGTTTACACTATCTGTCACAACATGTCAGTTACGTCAGTTTGTTGACATCTGTCACATCAACATGTCATGTACGCCAGTTTGTTTACATCATCTGTCACATCAACATGTCAGTTACGCCAGTTTGTTTACACCATCTGTCACAACATGTCAGTTAT
This sequence comes from Babylonia areolata, assembly GCF_041734735.1. Classification (NCBI taxonomy): domain Eukaryota; kingdom Metazoa; phylum Mollusca; class Gastropoda; order Neogastropoda; family Buccinidae; genus Babylonia; species Babylonia areolata. The sequence continues at coordinate 62,132,546 of NC_134894.1, read as the reverse complement.
ACGATGTGCTATATTACACATGACAAATCTGAGGTACACAACTGTGTGTGTAACTGAGGTGATGTGCGACATTACAAATGACACATCAGAGGTAAACAATTGTGTGTGTAACTGAGGTGATGTGTGACATTACAAATGACACATCAGAGGTACACATCTGTGTGTGTAACTGAGGTGATGTGTGACATTACAAATGACACATCAAAGGTACACATCTGTGTGTGTAACTGAGGTGATGTGCTGTATCATAATCACACATGACACATCAGAGGTACGCATCTCTGTGTGTAACTGAGGTGATGTGTGACATTACAAATGACACATCAGAGGTACACATCTCTGTGTGTAACTGAGGTGATGTGTGACATTACAAATGTCACGTCAGAGGTAAACAATTGTGTGTGTAACTGAGGTGATGTGTGACAATACAAATGACACATCAGAGGTACACATCTCTGTGTGTAACTGAGGTGATGTGTGACATTACAAATGACACATCAGAGGTACACATCTGTGTGTGTAACTGAGGTGATGTGCTGTATCATAATCACACATGACACATCAGAGGTTCACCAGTGTCTCACCTCCACACGAAGAGGCAAAGCTGACTGTTGCAAGGTCTCCGACACATTCTGCACATAACGAAAAACGATTCAAATGCAAGGTACATCTTGAACTGTCAGATAAGACTTTTAGATAGATTTTTTAGTGTTTTTTTTCCTCTAGTCTGTATGAACAATCTTAAAACAATTTTTTTTTTTAATTACCTACTTAATAAGTGCTTCCACCTGGCTGACATAACTATTTTCCTTTGCTGCTGAGCAAGTGAATTGACTTTAAGTATAAGTACTATAACGATTACTTTTACAAGAACAACATTTGGTGCTTTTTCTTTCACCAGACAGGTTAAAAAAAACCCACGTTATCTCTGATTGAGGTATATATGGTCAGTTGAGAAGCTCAATTCAACAGTCAGTTCAGCTTATTCACTCAAGGAGGCACCACAGCATTCAGACAAATCCATATACGCTACACCACATCTGCTAAGCAGATGCCTGACCAGCAGCGTAACCCAATGCGCTCTGTCAGGACTTGACGGGAAAAAAAGGATACACACAAAAACAAATCAATAGATAAATAATCAAATTAATAAATAAATGAATCAGAATAATTTGAAAATAAGTAAGCAAATAGATAAAGAAATTGAGTGAAATGTAAAAAAAAAAAAAAAAAAAAAAAAAAAGTCAAGACAATTATAATAAATGAATAAATCAACCGGCAAATCAATGTAAACAAACACACAGACATGCACGCCACACAAACACACACACACGCATACGCACACAAACGCTAAACTAAAGAACAAACACACACAAACATGCACAAAAGATATGCAACAAATATGCAGTCTCACAGACATGGAAGCAGAATCAAATGTACACAGGCCCAGCATTATATATATAAGCACACAAGCCCTGACACACACACACACACTCTCCCCATCTCTAATATTACCCACCCACCCACAAATTCCTACATATCGCAGCTTCCACTGCACACACACACATGCCCCGCCCCCATGCCACACACACACATTCATATATTGTGTAGCTCCCACAATATGATGGAGTGATGGCCTAGAGGTAACGTGTCCGCCTAGGAAGCAAGAGAATCTAAGCGCACTGGTTCGAATCACGGCTCAGCCGCCGATATTTTCTCCCCCTCCACCAGACCTTGAGTGGTGGTCTGGACGGTAGTCATTCGGATGAGACAATAAACCGAGGTCCCGTGTACAGCATGCACTTAGCGCACGTAAAAGAACCCACGGCAACAAAAGGGGTGTTCCTGACAAAATTCTGCAGAAAAATCCACTTCAACAGGAAAAACAAATAAAACTACACGCAAGAAAAAATACCAAAAAATGCGTGGCACTGTAGTGTAGCGACGCACTCTCCATGTGGAGAGCAGCCCGAATTTCACACAGAGAAATCTGTTGTGATAAAAAGAAATATAAATACAAATACAAATAAATACCCACAGATGGAGAGAAGTGAGTACATACTGGCTACTTTTTGATACAAGACGAGCAACGGGGATCTCTCTCTCTCTCTCTCACACACACACACGCTTCTTACCACAGTCAAAGAGCCATGGGTAGGTGTGTACATGTCGCTGATGTCAAATTTGGACGCCGATGAGACTTTCTTTGGAGTATCTAAAGACAGACACCCACACAAACATATTATTACAGAATTTGTTATGTCAACAAAACATAACAGAAGTAACTTGCATTGCAAAATTAGTACTCTGTCAAAAAATGGTAACAACAGAATTGATACATTTACAAGAAACAGGATTTCTCACTTTGTCACACACACATGCATGCACACACACTCACACACACAAGGAAGGAAAGTAAATGGTAAACAGTAACACAACAGCACCATAAAATAAATTCATAGAAATTAGTATTCAAAATTTTCATAGTACAAACCAGAAAAACAAAAGTATACTGGAACCACATGGGCCTTCATCAGAGTGGTTGGGAATTGTGACACATCCAGGGGCAATGAAAGTAATCACAAAGAACATCCGTGACTATGAACCAGCTAAACATTTAAAACAATTCAATACACTGATGACTGATAGTGATAAACTGGTTGTGACAAAAAGTAATACAATGTACTGATGACTGATAAACTGGTTGTGACATAAAGTAATACTACTAATACAATGTACTGATGACTGATAAACTGGTTGTGACAAAAAGTAACACACTACTTACACTGATGACTGTGCCGGAGCAGACCAGAGCGCGGAGTGCGGGACAGACCCTGGCCAGGAAACACAGGGGCCACTGCTTCATCCAGCAATTTTAATGCTACCACATCAAGGAAAGAATAACCCCCAAGTTATGGCAAAATACATAACACATGTTATAAAATATCTATGCAAAAGCACACAATATCCTGTATACTTCACACGTAACGCTGTACAGTATTCTACTGCAATACAAACCATCGATTAAAGTGTTGCTCTCACTCTCTGATTGAAGGTACACATACATTCGTAACATTGGCATGAAGTTAAAACAAAAAAAGGATACATTTCTGTAGGTCAACATTCATGCTGCGGCGTTTGAACGTCTGTGCTGTTTCTTTTTCTCTGGGAACTGGGGACTCTCCCTCCAACATTTCACCCAGTCCCTCCCGTAACTGCAAGTGAAGGGAATGCAATCAAACACACACAAAGAACTTCAGAGCAAAATGCTTATGAACAGTAAAACGTCAAGTAACACACACACACACACACAGTGACAGACACACCACACACTCACTCATTGACGGCTTAATGTAGAAAAGCAATTATTGCTTATTCAATTTACCATCATGGAATAACGGATGGAATAAAATATTGACTTGCCTCACAAAGCACACACACACACACACACAACCACACTGATTTCAGATTAATGATTGCATTCAACTTCAAGTCTCCGACTTTTTTTTTCGAAGCCAGTAGTTGTAAGTAGTAACGACAGAAGTAAAATTGTTAGCAGCGACTCAAAAACAAATTATGAAAATTATACCAATCGCCTCCGGGCCATGGTAATAAGTGGAAGTGCCCAGCAGAGGCTGACAACATCCACCGGTACTTGAAATCTTCAACTTTCGTCAATGCCGACTGCTCGTGCCCGCCATTCAACCGGAAGAACTTCAAACAACGTCTACATACCGCATCCGGAACAAACACCGCTGACAGCATGCATGTGGAACTGAACTGGTTCATCGCATTGTCATGCTTTTGTCATGACGGAAATGGGGGCTGCACAATGCAGAATGGTCTGAGAAATGCTTTGTGAGACGTGAAGATGTCAACTGATGAGGCAGTCATAGTATTTTCTGGAAGTTTAGTCTATCCAGTCATGCAGTTCAAATGTGCCTCGGCCGGTGTGTGTGTCTGTGTGTGTATATCTCTGCGCCGTGTGTGTGTGTTCGTGTGTGTGTGTGTGTGCCGTGTGTGTGTGTGTGTGTGTGTGTGTGTGTGTGTGTGTGTGTGTGTGTGTGTGTGACTTGTGTTTGTGCCAGTGTGTGTATGTGTGTGTGTGTGTGTGTGTGTGTGTGTGTGTGTGTGTATGTGTGTGTGTGTGTGTGTGCATGGTGTGCCAGTATGTGTACTGTGTGTGTGTGCCAGTGTGTGTGTGTGTGTGTGTGTGTGTGTGCCAGTGTGTGTGTATGTGAAGGTGTGTCTGCATGTTTTACATTTCAAGAGATTTGCTTATTTATCATCATTGTTGTCTTTTTTTTTCTTTTTGTGCGCTTAGAATTGACTTCATCAAGATTTTGCGCCTTATAGATATTATTATTATTATTATCATTATTATTATTAGTAGTAGTAGTAGTAGTAGTTGTTGTTGTTGTTGTTGTTGTTGTATTTTTTATGTATTTATCTATTATTATTTTTTTTAAATTTCTTCTTCTTATTATTATTTTTTTTTTTCTCTCTCAAGGCCTGACTAAGCGCGTTGGGTTACGCTGCTGGTCAGGCATCTGCTTGGCACGTGTCAGTGGTGTAGCGTATATGGATTTGACCGAACGCAGTGACGCCTCCTCAACTTGAGCTACTGATACTGGTACTGATACTATGTCTTCTTCTTCTTCTTCTTCTTCCTCTTCACGGTCGTTCGTGGGCTGCGAGTCGACACAACGCCACGTTCACTCGTACACACGAGTGGGATTTTACATATGAATTATGACCCGGCGCTGTCATGTTGCCCCGCCGCTAGGCAGTAATAGCCTATACTCCGTTCTCAGGCATCTGCTTGGCAGATGTGGTGTAGCGTATATGGTTTTGTCCGGCCGAACGCAGTGACGCCTCCTTGAGCTACTGAAACTGAAACTCCGTTCTCGGGAGGGGAGCATGCCGAGTATACTTATGTTCTTGTTTCCGGCATAATATCAGCCACCGGACGCTAACGTGGGTTACAGGGTCTTTAACGTGCGCATTTTTTTTTTTTTTAAATCCTCTGCATGCGAAGACCGGGGGTTGGACACTATTATACACATAGTAGGTCTGCACGTCTGTTGACCTGAAAGATCAGGCAAATCTTCTCTCATTACCCCGGCACCAGGCGCCGAGAGTGGGTATGTTTCTTATTCAGCTCCGGGTGTGTATCAGTGTCCATTTTTATCGAGACCGTCAACCACAGTGGGAGATCTGAAACCAATGGCGAAGTTAGTTCACTTCTTGATAGTTAGTCAAGTACGTCTAACTATGACTATATAGTACTGAAGAGCCAAACAATGCAACTCAGTACGGGTTTCAGTTGCTGCATGCACTTGCTTCAGGATGGCTTAATCTAACCTGTAGCAGAAGCGGGACTGGGCCGAGTGGTTAAAGCGTTGGACTTTCAATCTGAGGGTCCCGGGTTCGAATCTCGGTGGTGCCTGGTGGTAAAGGGTGGAGATCTCTCAGGTCAACATATGTGCAGACCTGCCAGTGGCTGAACCCCCTTCGTGTGTATACGCACGCAGAAGATCAAAAGCACGTTAAAGATCCTGTAATCCATGTCAGCGTTCGGTGGGTTATGGAAACAAGAACATACCCAACATTCACACACCCCGAAAACCGGAGTATGGCTGCCTATATGGCAGGGTAAATAAACAAAACGGTCATACACGTAAAATGTTAAATGTTACATGTTTGTCTGAGTGTGTAGGTGTGCGTGCCTGAAATCAGATTGGATGACACAGGAAACGAATGATGAGCGCCCAATGGCAGCTGTCAGTCGGCTCTACTCAGGTAGGCAGCCTGTTGTGTAAATGACCCCGTGTTTTGTAAAGCACTTACAGATTGGTCTCCGACCAAGGATAGGCGCTGTATAAGTATCCATATCAATCAATCAATCATTTTCTGTTGACAGGACTGATGTAGCTCTTCAGTGTTTTAAAAATCCCCCCCCCCCTCCCCGCCAGTCCACTTGTCCAGTTTTACCAGGTCAGCTTGAACGCTGAAGTAATCCCAGAAGGCCGGAGTGGATCTATGTTCAGTGCTATTGCAAACAGCTAGTCATCTGCAGATAGACACACTGTTGATGAAACAGTGGATCTCTGTTGCTATTGCAAACAGTCAGTCATCTGCAGATTGACATACTGTTGGTGAAACAGTCTTGGAGATCGTTGGTATGACACAGAAATAGGAAAGGTTCAAGCACTTCTTACTACACACACACACAGGCACACACACACACAGAGTACGCGCGCGCGCACACACACAACGGCACACACACATACATACACACAATGTGTGTGTGTGTGTGTGTGTGTGTGTGTGTGTGTGTGTGTGTGTGTGTATAGATATAGATATAGATATATATACACACACACAGAGACAGAGAGAGAGAGATGTGTGTGTGTCAGTCTGTCTGTGTCTGTGTCGCACACATACACACACACACGCGCGCGCGCGCGCGCGCGCACGTATGCACGCTTGCAGGCACAAATACACTGACACACTCAACGTTTTTGTGCTTCTGTGCGTGCGTGAGTTTTGTGTCATCCCCCCCCCCCCCCCCCTCTCTCTCTCTCTCTCTCCCTCCATGAAAACATTATTATTCCCACAAATCACCTTGCCCTCCTTCTTCTCTGATTTCCTCGTTTTTTTCTGTCTTTCTGTCTCTCTCTGTCTCCGTGTCTGTCTGTGACACTCTCTCTCTCTCTCTCTCTCCTCCACCTCCTTATCATTCTTCTTTCTTTTCCACATATTAATCATTCTTTTTGATCTACTTCTTGATTATTATCATTTGTAGTTAATTTATGAAGGTTTCAGTTGATGCGAATAAGTACAGCACAAAACGATGTCAATTCCTTATACCTGTATGTGGTGCATGCATCCTACACGTCCAGAAAACAAAAAAGGAGTCTGTTTATTTCTCTGCTGTGTTCTTTATTCAACGTTGTCTCTGATTTCTTCAAAAGTAATCCCCCTCTCTCTCTGTGTGTGCTCCTCAGGTTCAGTCATTCTTCTACTCATGTACACTTTCTCTTTTGTTGGTTTTAACTCTTCGCGCACGCGTTCACACACACACACACACACACACACACACACACACACACACACACACATGCACACACACCCACACACACCACCTCCCCCCCACACACACACACACAGAAGGTTATTTTATAAATAATATATGAATCTGATTATTCATGGTTTTAAAAGTTTTTCCAAGCAAACTGGTAGACTGAACAGTGTGAAAACGCACAAACGAACACATTTGACACAATTATCCATTATATAAGCCAATGAACTGTTGAGCAATTGATGCTATAAATGTCTTGGAAAGGAGAAAATTATACATAGTATATTCAAAGAATTCAAAATGAAACACACACACACACACACACACACACACACACACACACTCACACTCACCGCCTCACTCACTCACTCTCACGTACACGTAAATAACTATAGGGGCATTTGTCTTAGTGATATAAGTAGCAAAATGTTTAGTACAATATCAAATAATAGAATACAAGAATGGGTACAAGAAAATGACATTACCGGAGACCACCAAGCCGGCTTTAAGAAAGGATATTCAACAACAGATCATATGTTTGCTCTTTTGGCACTGGTACAAAAGCAATTTTCTAATAATCGTAAACTTTATGTAGCCTTCATTGATTTCGAGAAAGCCTTCGACTCCATAAACAGACATCTGCTATGGCCAATATTGTTGAAAAATGGTATAAGAGGTAAATTGTATAAGTGTATTCGGAGTATCTATGATACCGTAAAATGTAGAGTTAGATGTGGTGCACAGTTGACAGATTATATAGCCTGTACAACTGGAGTAAAACAAGGTGATGTGTGCAGTCCAGTGTTGTTCTCCCTTTTCATAAATGAACTGGCCATTGATGTTATTAACGGAAGACATGGTGCCACTTTTTCTTTTGATGCATTTGAATTATTTATCTTGTTATTAGCAGATGAAGTACATCATTTTGTATTTAGAATGTGCATATTTAAGTCACACATTGTGTTTTTTGATTAGTTTATATGTTTTAATTTTATAATATTTGGTATAATATTTTACTACACTTTAGCTTTTGTTTTCTGCTTATAGAAATATTTTTATTTGTTATAATAAATTATCTTCGTTACTAATATTATTCCCCTCGTTTTTTTTTTGAATTTTTGTTGTAGGTACGATTATTGTTCTGTTTGGGTCTTTGGTTTGATTGATTTGTGTTTTTTGTTTTGTAGAAATTTTTCAGCAAGTCGCGTACCACCTATGGTTTCGTTTGTGGTCAAGCAATGACTCCGATATATGTGTAATCGCTATACGTTTATACGATACTGTGCTCAGTTGAGTTACAAATGGAATATGAAACTTTGGCTACTTACAAAATGTATGCATTGATTGATATTAGAAAGAGAAATTTGGGTCCGATACGTTTTGTTTATTTGATGGATTTGGTGATGTAGTTTATTTGTACTTTTGTCAGAAACTATTGTTGGTCTACAGACTCAGCTGAATAACTTACAACGTGCAGCAAGTTCCCTTCAACTGAAAGTCAACATGTGTAAGAGTAACATCATTGTATTTAGAAAGGGGGCATATTTAAGTTCACGGGAAAGATGGTTTTATGATAGGATTACAATGCCTGTTGTCAATGTTTATAAATATTTGGGGATAAATTTTACTACACGTTTGAGCTTTGTTTCTGCTTGTAAAGATCTTGCTAGCAGGGCCAAAAATGTCTTACTGTGTGTTATAAAAAGATTATCTTCGTTAAATAATACTTCTCTACAATTGTTTTTGAAAATTTTTGATGCTCAGGTACAACCCGACATGCAATATGGTTCTGAATTATGGGGTCTGCATAAAGCCGCGTTAGAATGTGAATCTGTGCACTTGTTTGCGTTGAAGAAATTTCTAGGCGTAGATCTGCGTACACCTAATGATCTTGTTTGTGGTGAAACAAATAGACATCCGATATATATTAAATCTGCTATACAGTGTATACGTTACTGGCTTAAGTTGTTACAAATGGAAGATTATAGAATACCTTATGGAGCTTACAAAATGTTGTATGAGTTAGATATTAGGGGAAAGAGAAATTGGGTCACAGATGTACGTATTTGTTTATTTAGATATGGATTTGGTGATGTATGTTTGAATCAAGGTGTTGGTAGTATAAATCAGTTTGCAAGACTTTTCCGGCAACGCTTGATTGATTGTAGATGGCAGGACCGGAATTACCATATTCAAAACAGTGAAACTTTGGACATATGCATGATGTTAAACAGTACTTGGTATGTAACATGGACATGTATTCGAAGTATGTAACAACAAGATTTAAGTTAGGCGTATCAGATTTAGCTACACTCCAACACGTTGAATTGATGGACAGACAATGGATGTCTAAAACTCCAACACGTTGAATCGATGGACAGACAATGGATGTCTAAAACTCCAACACGTTGAACTGATAGACAGACAATGGATGTCTAAAACTCCAACATGTTGAACTGATGGACAGACAATGAGTGTCTAAAACTCCAACACGTTGTACTGATGGACACTACATGACATCGACAGTGAATGTCTAAAACTCCGACACGTCAGATCAATGGAAAACCCTGAGGGCTCTGACTTAAGCTGCTCACAACAGACACTGTCATACGCTTACAGGCATAAAAAAAAATGTTCGTTGCTGATGGTCACAATAACGTGTTGTTCTCACTTCCAGATCCTGAGGTGATCATTTACATTGTCATGCCGGAAGTGTAGCCGCTTTTCCGGTTCTTCCCATCGGGTTTTCCCGGAAAGATTCGTACGAATTTAGCCAAGTTGGATCGCTGAATACAGTCCGGTAGCCATGGGAAATCGTAAACCTCCAGGCCCTCTTCAAACTCATCTTCTTCATCATCGTCGTCGTCATCATTACCAGCTTCATCGTCGGTGGCGGGGACGGTGTCGTCGTCGTCGTTGTCGTCGTTGTAGA